>NC_058086.1:152993457-153293457 GCF_014858855.1 Bufo gargarizans | reverse complement strand
ATTATTATATTTTTTTATTTTAGGCCACAGCATAGCAAAGTGTGAAAAGATGTAAAGGGTCTAAAGACTTTCTGAATGCATGATATATTAATATATTTTACTTGCCCCCTTCGAACCCGTTTAAGCTCTGCTAAAGCTTTCCTGTGCTCTGCTGCCCAAAACTCTGCGCATGAAAAACAAAAATGGTTTTCATAAAAGCACACAACACAGAAAGCTACTGCTGTCAAAAAAGAAAAACACTGCAGCCTGTCTCAATTTTGTCAGAGACCTCCTAGGTGTTCCATTTTGCTTCTGGGAAAATGTTCTATGGACAGGTCAGACAAATGTGGAATCTTTTAGCACAAATGCAAAATGCTATGCTTGGAAAAAAACAACAACACACAAACACCAAGACCCCATCCCAACTGGAACGTGGAAGATAGAGCATCATGGTTTGGTGCTGCTTTGCTGCCTCTGGGCCTGGACATCTTGTGATCATTGAGGGAACAATGAATTCTACGCTGTATAAAAACATTTTACAGGAGAATGGGAGGGCAGGAGAAGATGATGTCAGGTGACAATGACCCAAGAAACCTGGGCCCTATCGAGATTATGTGCCATGACATGAAGAGAATTGTGCACACAAGACATCCCAGAAATAATAATGAACTGAAACACATTTGCAGGAAGGAATAGTCCAACATTCCTCCACAACACTGTACTGATTTTATTTGCAGCTTCAGGAAATGTTTGGTGGAGGGGATTGCTACTAAAGGGAGATCTACGTGTTATTAAATTCAAGGGTCCACTTATGTTTTCCCCCTGCATTGTGGATGTTTCGTAAATGGTATAACTGTTTGTGTGTTAATAGTTTAGTTATATTCTGTTTGTCTACAATTGTCACTGAGATAACAATCACACCAGGGGCGGACATACCGCATGTGCAGCCGGTGCGGCTGCACAGGGGCCCAGAGCAGGAGGGGGCCCCTTCCTACCGGCAGCAGGGGGACATGAGCGCTTCCATTGTGGAAGCGCTCATCTCTATTCATCTGTATCGCTGTCCTTAGGACAGCGATACTGATGGATGCTGCGACGGGGCAGGGGAGAGGCATCTCCCTTCCCCTTTCTCTGATAGGCTGCAGGCACTAGGCCTGCAACCTATCAGAGGACGGAACAGGCGGCGTGATGACGTCATCACGCCGCCTGAGCCATACAGCGTGGGACACAGGCCAGAAGAGGCCTGCATCGCATCGCTGAAAGCGGCAAGGAGGTAAGTATGTGAGTTTATATTTTTATTTATTTACACTTTACTAGGGGCCCTATCTGGCACTCATGGGGGCATCTACTGGGGGCCCTATCTTATGGGCACTATGGAGGAGGAGGAGCACTATGGGGGCCCTATTTTAAATACTAACACACATGGGGCACTGTGGAGGGGTGGGGAGTACGATTGGGGTCCTATTTTATATATTGGCACACATGGGGGGCACTATGGAGGGCTCTATTTTATATATTGGCACACATGGGGGGCACTATGGAGGGCCCTATTTTAAATACTGACACACATGGGGGCACTATAGAGGGGGGGGGAGTACTATTGGGGCCCTATTTTCTATACTGGCACACAAGGGAGCACTATGGAGGGGGGAGCACTATGGGTGGCCCTATTTTAAATACTGACACACATGCTGGCACTATGGAGGGGGGAGTACTATTGGGCCCTATTTTATATACTGGCACACATGGGGGGCACTAAGGAGGGGAGAGGAGCACTATGGGGGCCATATGTTAGTTACTGGCACACACAGGGGGGTACTATGGAGGGGGAGAAGCACTATGGGGACCTTATGTTATATACTGGCACACATGGGGGGCACTATGGAGAAGGGGGGAGAGGAGCACTATGGGGGCATCTTCTGGGGCTCTATCTTATATATTG
The DNA here is from genome assembly GCF_014858855.1 of Bufo gargarizans. Lineage (NCBI taxonomy): Eukaryota > Metazoa > Chordata > Amphibia > Anura > Bufonidae > Bufo > Bufo gargarizans. Next base: position 153,291,539 of record NC_058086.1, on the reverse strand, counting down.
GCAGACATGGCGGGCACTAAGAAGGGGGGAGCAGTATGGGGGCATCTACTGGTGACCCTATTTGATATACTGGCGCACATTATGGGGGCATTTTTTACTGGCACATTGTCAGGCACCATGGGAACAAGGGGAGGCACACGCTATAGGAGTATTTCATACTGGCACAAATTATAGGGCACTATGGGGACCTTGGCTTAACTGGGGGCACTAAGAGGGTTTTTTGGGCAAACAGTAGAGGGCATTGGCACACATTATGAGGGTACTATGGGGACATTGACTCTACAGAGGGCACTAAGAGGAGATATTTTTTTATACTGCCACACAACAGGGCACTTTTATGTACTGGCGCACATTATAAAGAGAATTATTACCACTGGGGACATTATGGTGGACTTTATTACAGTTCAGGGACCTATGAGGAACTTGAATACTAGTATGAACACTATGGGAGCATTATTACTTCTGGGACACAGTGGGGTCATTATTACTGTAGGGGCACTATTACTACTACGTGTTGTCTGGTAGATAATTATTTCTTTTGGTGGGGTTTTAGGGAGCACTGTTACTTTGGTGGGCACCCTGGCACGGTATCAGCTTAGCACACTTATTTTTGGGGAACATTATATTTACACTATTAGTGTCAGGGACACTGTTTCCTGGGCGCAGTTATGTTTTAGGACACTGTGTGCTAGTAATTATTTAAGGGGAACTATCTGTGTGTAACTTGTATAGGGAGCACAGCGGGCACAGTATTAGTGGGAGGGTGATGGAAAACTAGGAAACTAAGATGTCTGTCTGTCAAACCCTGCAGAAAGAAGAGATGACAGAAAGAAATCATCATGGCGGTGTGGTCTGAAACAAGAAGATGAGGACAGAGAACATCTACATCAACGAAGACGTCCCTGGATGTACGAGGTATGTGGACCTGTATTAGGCTACCTTCCCATCTGAGTTAGTGATTCTGGCAGGCTCTTCTTGCAGAGAACAGCCTTCCGGAATGCTCCAGCACTGCTGGATGCAGACAGAATGTCCGCTGGCCTCATTAACTATAATGGGGTCTGGCAGAGATCGGCCACAATCCGGCAAAAATGCAGAGAATCAGCGGGACACAAACCGCTGCATGCCTGAGTTTGTGTCCGGCCAATTCCATGCATTCTCTGCCGGATCAGGTGGCCGGAGCGTAGTGCTGCAGGTGTGAAAGTAGCCTTAATCTGTATGTTTTGTATTGCTATAAGTAATGCTAGGACGGAATAGGTTATGTTGAGAATTTGGCTTGAGAGGAGGGGGGGGGGGGGGGCCCAGGCACATTATTTGCACAGGGGCCCTCTGCTGTCTGTGTCTGCCCCTGAATCACACCACATGTTATTGGTAATCTATGCAGAACTCCTGGTAATTCCAGTGTTAGATGTAGGATGAGGAACCATGTTGTTAGCAGGTAGAGGAAGATGCATAAAGAAAGCAAGCACAACAACCTGCCTCTCTAGCACTAGAAGAGAGAGTTGTGGCTTGTTGTTGAGTCAACCTGGGCTCAGAGCAGCCATTACAACCATTTATTATACAGAGGGAGCAGGTGGCTATAAGAAACAAAATTTAATGATCAGAGAGAGCGCTTTATGAGTGTCCTGCTGTCACGGACGGTGTACAGGAAACAAGGCAAAACAACATGCATAAATGAGTCGCTGGATCCAAAAGCTAAGGAACAAAAGGGGGACCCCTGCAGAAGACCTGGCGCTTTCCCTGGCTGCTCAGCCTATGCAAAGATCCGAATGGTGGAGGTTTGCATATCCACGTACCTTGACTATATAACCCCTGAGCACCCTACAATAGTGAGGGGACACGACCACCAGCTCCCTACACAAGATACAGAGGGAGTCAGGGTCACCTGGGATCCAGCAAACAGAAAATAACAGATAAATATTCCACACTTAACTTTGTAGAAGAGAGGAGAACCAGATGAGCATGCGCACACACTCCAGGAAGAAGTATAGGCCGCCCAGAAAAGCATTCTGGGGAGGAATTTAAAGGGAAGCAATTAGTCCAACACATGACAGCTGAGAGAGGCTAACGAGATGAGTAACTGAATACCACAACAAAGAAACTCAAGGGGGAGGTTCTGAAAGGCCTCTGTCAGAGCTTCTCAGCTGTCTGGTTGTGACAGTACCCCTCCCTCTACGAGTGGACTCCGGACACTCAGAACCCACCTTCTCAGGATGGGACCTATGGAAAGCCCTGATGAGACGAGAGGCCTTAATGTCCGTCACTGGGACCCACATCCTCTCCTCAGGACCATACCCCTCCCAATGAACAAGGTACTGAAGAGAACCGCGGACAAGACGAGAATCCACAATCCTAGAGACCTGAAATTCAAGATTCCCATCAACCATAATCGGAGGAGGAGGCAAAGGCGAGGGTACAATGGGTTGAACATAAGGTTTCAATAAGGACTTATGAAAAACATTATGGATCTTCCAAGTCTGAGGAAGATCAAGACGGTATGCAACAGGATTGATGACAGACAGGATTTTGTAAGGCCCAATAAACCTAGGACCCAACTTCCAGGAGGGAACCTTCAATTTGATATTCTTGGTAGACAACCACACCAGATCACCAACATTCAGGTCCGGACCAAGCACACGTCTCTTATCTGCCACACGCTTATATCTCTCACTCATGCTCTTTAGATTATCTTGAATCTTTTGCCAAATAGATGACAAAGACGAGGAGAATCTGTCCTCATCAGGTAAACCAGAAGACCCCTCTCCCGAGAAAGTCCCAAACTGCGGATGAAATCCATATGCACCAAAAAATGGTGACTTATCAGAGGACTCCTGATGACGGTTATTTAAAGCAAACTCAGCAAGGGACAAAAAAGAACACCAATCCTCTTGATTCTCCGCCACAAAACAGCGCAGATATGTCTCCAGATTCTGATTGACGCGCTCTGTCTGGCCATTCGACTGCGGGTGGAAAGCAGAAGAGAATGACAACCGAACCCCCAAGCGAGAACAGAAAGCCTTCCAGAATCTGGAAACAAACTGCGTGCCCCTATCAGAGACTATGTCTGAAGGAATACCATGCAATTTGACAATGTGATCAATAAATGCCTGCGCCAGCGTCTTAGCATTGGGCAAACCAGGAAAAGGGATGAAATGCACCATTTTGCTAAAACGGTCCACCACCACCAGAATCACAGTCTTCCCCAAGGAACGAGGAAGGTCCGTTATGAAGTCCATGGACAGATGTGTCCAAGGACGGGAAGGAATGGGTAAGGAAAGGAGAGGACCTGATGGCCGTGAATGAGGGACTTTGGCACGAGCGCAAGTCTCGCAGGCTGCCACAAAACCCTCAACCGACTTACGAAGCGCAGGCCACCAGAATCTCCGAGCGATGAGATCCAGTGTGGCTCTTACCCCCGGGTGCCCAGCAAGGACCGTATCGTGGTGTTCTTTAAAAATCTTGTGTCTTAAAGCGAGAGGCACAAACAACCTCCCAGGAGGACAAAGATCAGGAGCCTCTGACTGGGCTGCCTGCACCTCTGCCTCCAATTCAGGAAAAAGAGCCGAGACCACCACACCTTCAGCCAAAATGGGACCCGGGTCTTCAAAATTCCCGCCTCCCGGAAAACAACGTGACAGGGCATCTGCCTTCACATTCTTAACTCCAGGGCGAAACGTGACAACAAAATTAAACCTAGAAAAGAACAAAGACCATCTGGCCTGTCTCGGGTTCAGACGCTTGGCTGACTCCAAGTAAGCGAGATTTTTATGGTCAGTAAATACGGTAATAGGGTGTCTGGCTCCCTCTAGCCAATGGCGCCATTCCTCAAAAGCCAACTTGATGGCCAACAATTCCCTATCTCCCACATTGTAATTTCTCTCTGCGGAGGAGAGTTTTCTTGAGAAAAAGGCACACGGTCGCCAATTGGCAGGAGAGGAACCCTGAGACAAGACCGCCCCCACACCCACCTCAGAAGCATCAACCTCAACTATGAAGGGTAAAGAAACATCAGGTTGCACCAAGATGGGAGCGGAAGCAAAACTCTCCTTGATATCAGAAAAAGCCTTACGCGCCTCTACTGACCAAGAAGAAAAATCTACCCCCTTTCTGGTCATATCAGTGAGTGGTTTAACAATAGAGGAATAATTCAAAATAAACTTCCTGTAATAATTGGCAAAGCCCAAAAAACGCATCAGCGCCTTCTGATTCTCAGGAAGCTCCCACTCAAGCACAGCGCGGACCTTCTCGGGGTCCATGCGAAAACCAGAAGCGGAGAGAAGAAACCCCAGAAATTGAATTTCTGGAACCGCAAACACACATTTTTCCAGTTTCGCATATAATTTATTCTCCCGCAGGATGAGCAAGACCTGACGTAAATGTTCCTTATGAGTTTTGAAATCGGGAGAAAAAATCTAAATGTCATCCAAATACACCAATACAAATTTTCCCATCAAATGATAAAAAATGCTGTTCACGAAATGCTGAAAAACGGCTGGGGCATTCATCAAACCAAAAGGCATAACCAAATTTTCAAAATGGCCCTCAGGGGTATTGAAGGCCGTCTTCCATTCGTCCCCTTCTCTGACCCTGACGAGGTTGTATGCCCCTCTTAGATCTAATTTGAAAAAGACTTTAGCCCCAACAACCTGGTTAAACAGGTCCGGGATCAGAGGAAGCGGATAAGGGTCACGAATTGTGATACAGTTCAGCTCCCTGAAATCCAGACAAGGTCTTAAAGAACCATCTTTTTTCTTAACAAAAAAAAAACCAGCGGCAACAGGTGACTTCGAGGGTCATATGTGTCCTTTTCTCAGACTCTCAGAGATATAAGCACGCATAGCGATCCTCTCAGGTTGGGAAAGATTGTATAAACGAGATTTAGGCAGCTTGGCGTCTGGGATGAGATTAATAGGGCAATCGTACTCCCTGTGCGGGGGCAAATCCTGAACTCCACTCTCAGAGAAGACATCCGAAAATTCAGAGAGAAAAGATGGTACAGTCTTAGTAGCAACCTCAGAAACAGATGTCATGAGGCAATTCTCTCTGCAAAAGTCACTCCAACCATTTATTTGCCTCGCTTGCCAATCAATGGTGGGGTTATGCTTAGTGAGCCAGGGCAGCCCCAACACCAGAGGGGTAGGCAAACCGCTAAGGACGAAACATGACACATCCTCAACATGAGCATCACTCACAATTAAACGGATATTGTGAACTATGCCCTTTAATGATTTCTGAGAAAGTGGAGCGGAATCGATAGCAAAAACAGGAATATCCTTTCCCAAAGTGCACACCTGGAAACCATGAGTTATCGCAAATTGATTATCAATGAGATTGACCGCTGCTCCACTATCCACAAAAATCGCACAAAAAATGTTCCTGCTCTCTAGCGCCACCCTAGCCGGCAGGACAAAACGGGAACTGCAAGCAAACGGAAAACCTTCAATTTCCGCCTCAACCCTGCCAATAGTAACAGACGGCACATTTTTAAAAGATTTTTTCCTCTTTGTTTCTTTATTATTCCCAGAGAACTGCCTGAATCTCCTAGAGCAGTGATGGCGAACCTATGGCACGGGTGCCAGAGGCGGCACTCAGAGCCCTCTCTGTGGGCACCCACACCCTGGAAAAAGTCTATGGTGTACCAATATGCCTTAGACTTTCCTGTCACTCATCAGCGCAGGGCGCACCATGAACAGCACAGGCAGTGCACTGAATGTAGGCAGGATATTGTAGATAAATGATACAGTACATGGAAGATATACTATATTGGACTGTAGTATTCAAGGTAAATTGCTGTGTTGGCACTTTGCGATAAATAAGTGGGTTTATGTTGCAGTTTGGGCACTCGGTCTGTAAAAGGTTTGCCATCACTGTCCTAGAGGGACAAATATTTGCCAAATGATTAATACCTCCACAACAAAAACAAACCCTCCCATGCGGGCTGAATCTTCTATTGTCAGAAGCAATCAACCCCAGCTGCATGGGCTCCTGCTCAGAAGGGGCTGACAGCGACTGAGACCCCTGCGCACAGAATGGGACCGCTGCACAGTCCTGGGACCGAGTATGACAGGAAGGAGAGATCTCTCCTCTCTCTCTAAGACGCCTGTCAATACGAATGGCCTGAGACATAGCAGAGTCCAAAGAAATAGGCCTTTCATGAAAGGCAAATGCATCTTTCAATCCCTCTGAAAGACCATGGCAAAATTGACTTCGGAGTGCAGCATCATTCCAACCAGTATCAGCTGCCCATCTCCGAAATTCTGAGCAGTATATTTCTGCGGATTGTTTACCCTGGCATAATAGACGTAGTCTAGACTCAGCCAGAGCAATACTGTCCAGATCATCATATATCTGACCCAGGGCTAAAAAAAATTCATCCACTGAACGGAGGAGCCGTGCCCCCTCCGGCAGCGAAAAGGCCCAGGACTGAGCGTTACCCCTGAGCAGCGATATAATGATCCCCACCCTCCGTTCCTCATCACCAGAGGAATGGGGAAGAAGGCGAAAATTGAGTTTGCAAGCCTCTCTAAAACGCACAAAATTCTCACTACCCCCGGAAAACGTATCCGGGAGCGAGATCTTAGGCTCAGAACAAACTCCATGAACGCCAGCTGAACCGGTCACTTGAAGCTGAGAAAAAGTCCTGCGGAGATCAGCTACCTCCAATGAAAGACCTTGAAGGCGTTCAGCCAAAAGTGAAACCGGATCCATGCTTGAGACGGTTATGGCGGCCTATAATGTCACGGATGGTGTACAGGAAACAAGGCAAAACAACATGCATAAATGAGTCGCTGGATCCAAAAGCTAAGGAACAAAAGGGGGACCCCTGCAGAAGACCTGGCGCTTTCCCTGGCTGCTCAGCCAATGCAAAGATCCGAATGGTGGAGGTTTGCATATCCACGTACCTTGACTATATAACCCCTGAGCACCCTACAATAGTGAGGGGACACGACCACCAGCTCCCTACACAAGATACAGAGGGAGTCAGGGTCACCTGGGATCCAGCAAACAGAAAATAACAGATAAATATTCCACACTTAACTTTGTAGAAGAGAGGAGAATCAGATAAGCATGCACACACACTCCAGGAAGAAGTATAGGCCGCCCAGAAAAGCATTCTGGGGAGGAATTTAAAGGGAAGCAATTAGTCCAACACATGACAGCTGAGAGAGGCTAACGAGATGAGTAACTGAATACCACAACAAAGAAACTCAAGGGGGAGGTTCTGAAAGGCATCTGTCAGAGCTTCTCAGCTGTCTGGTTGTGACACCTGCCTGATCATTGAAGAATCAGTCCAGAAGGTCTACAGCTACCAGGCGCAACTAACTTTGGACTATTAAACACAACTATTTAGCAAGATATTTTTATTGTGAAAATGTGCGTCTTCTAACCCTAAAATTACTGTCATTACTCATTTGTGAACAGACCCTTACAAAGTTTGGCAAAATGGCAGTAGATGCTGATATGTCATCTTCTTTCCCCACATGACATGTAAATCTACACTTTCTTTAGATTTCAAAGATAAAGACAATATTTCGTAGAAGTGAATCTGAGAACTTTTAGAATAATAGATTACAAATGTTCTCCAAGGAAACATCCTATGGTTCTTAGCAGTGGTGTACACAAATCTCATAGGGCCTCATAGCAAAATGTAGTATGGGCCCTCTTCCCTCTGCCCCCTTCCCCCAGTTTCCCAGTACGTGTGCATCAAACATTCCCATGCACTGCAGAATGCAAAGCGCAATGTCTCCGATTTCTGACTAATTTACTTTTTGTTCTTTATTGAGCAGATGAAATTTTAATTTAAAAAATGTGTAATAAAAGGAAGTTACCATTAGTTTCATCCACTTTATCTGACTTCTATGTTGGAAAAAAGAGTGGAACAGGTGCTTCAGAATATGGTGTTCATTCCAAACAGCATGTTTATCAATGTATTTACAACAGACAACTGTCACACATACATTGATAAATCTCCACCATACAGTTCTAAATGACTGCTTCTGTTCTCATATTATAATATTACAAAGCTGTCTGCTTGTAGCCCCCACTAGAGGGAGCTCAGCGCATAGAAATGTATACAGTTACTGTAATAATGTCTTTGCACTAGTGGCAGCTGCATAAAAATGCTATGCTTTCATGTTGGGAAGAGAAGAAGTTCAGCACATGACCCCTTCCCCCCCTGGGTCCTGTAGTAGTTGCGTGGTCTGCCTCCATTGAAGGCCCTGGTTGTTAGTTATTTTCACTCTCTATGACATGGGTAGCATTTAAGGATGCAGTTTAACAACCAGTAGACAATGTTTAGCGATTGATAATGTGGACCCTGATCAGGGTTAAAATCGCTGGCACACCACTTTACTGATCTTACACAGTTTTGCTTTTTTGTAGATAGATCGATAATCTGCCGATTGTGTAAAATAAAATACATATTGTTAAGGGAAATATGGCTTTCAGCCATAACCTCATCCTGATGACCACGCAAATATGCCTAATAATTGGACTCAGTGGTATTCACCCATTCAGTATGGCCGGTAGCATTGTGTCCCTTGTTAGCATATCCTAGGTAGTTGAACAACATCCTCTTGACTAAGAGATGGGGGAAGATATTTGGGTGGTCACAGGGTGGAGTCCATGGTGGGGGGGACTGGGACACAGCAAGATATAGGTGAAAGTTAGGAGTGAGGCGGGGGCTTCTCTTCCTGGACACCGATGGATGCAGGAGCAAGCTAAGTTATATGTGTGCGTATGTGGGTATGTATATAAGTATAATATCCCAGTAGACTTTATATGTGTACATATAGATATTAGCAGTCTGCAATTGTATTCTGTTTATGCATGAGTATATATATGTACATGTACTAATGGTCAGGTACTGGAGGTGAGTTGGTTGAAGAGTAGATCCAGTAGACTGTATATTGGTGCACTCTGGATATACTGTATATACATACACATTATTAGCCGCATTTGCTTAGCATTCAGGGTGGACAGAAACTGAGGTGGCTGTGTGTGGTGGTGTCCTCTATGTATTGTGTTATCTGTATCTCTATGTATATTGTCCATTGCTTTGTCATCTCTATGTTATCAGTAAACTATTTTTATATATAAGTATCTGCGAGGGTTGTGTGTTGCTCCTGGGGTATATGAAGGACTGGAAGAGGTGTGATTATACACAGGATATTCGGGTTGTATGGGAAACAAAGGCAATTTGCTAGGAATAGAATAGAAGGGATGGAAAACGGAGATATACATAAATCTCCATTTTCCAAGAAGCAAAAATCCCCTCTTCAATGGCGAGCTAGGCCCAAATGTTTTAATTGATCTCTGTTGGGATATACTGTTGAAATTGCTGTTATACTGTGAATTTCGGACAGGTAACACAGTTTCATTGAGTCCTAGAGTTCAATTAATTACAGAGAACCTATTTAAGTGACATTCCTGGGTTGCTGATTGTTTCCCATTATAACCTGTGAGGTTTGTTTTGTGTTTCGTTCATTTTTTTTCCAGTCCTTCAGTAGAATCTGCTGGTTGGTAAAAGATTCTTTCAGAAGTAACACACAGATCGCAGGGATAACCATGAGTGACAAAGCAGGACATGGGACTTTTGAAAAGTTAAGTAGATACAGTACGTTTAACCCTGTATTGCCTAGATCAAATGAATCTGTGCAGATGTTATGGGAATCTCTTGTAGATCAAGCTGATTCCTATGACAAATTGCACATTGCTAAGCGTGGTGTGCTCAAACAAACGTCCAAGCGGCTTCACATGCTTGCTAAGCTGATGTGCATATTTGATGATTCCATTAGCAAGCTGGAGAAGGTGGAATCATTTGAAGAGACAAAGCCCCCTGTAAATTTGCATTGTAATTGTTGTGCAGAAGCGGTTAAACAGGTTTCTAGTCTAGAAACACAACACAAAGATAAAGTCAGTCAGATCAGCCTGCTGCAGTCTCAGTTAGCTGAGAAAGAAAAATACTATGCAGATGTTGATAAAGTTTTTATACAGCTGTATATGGAGATAACGGGCTATAAGGAAAAGGCAGCCTCTACAGAGGTGATAGCGGCTGACCTGAGGACCGAGTTAACTGAGAGGGATGAGAAAATTAGCAACATGCAGAAGACCATAACTGAGCTCTCACATCACAAAGATTTGCACTCAAAGCAAATTAGTGTTTTGAGTGCAAACAGGGGGACAGATGAGAGTGAGAGCGCTCCTATGGCTGCCTCCAATCAGACCGATTCCACTCCAATAGCTGTACAAATTACTGCTGGTGACACCATTTGTGGTTTAGGAGGTGGCATGGGACATTTACAGACCACTTCCAACTCACAGACGTGTCACAGCAATGCAGCAGAATTGCATTCTTTCCATAACATGGAGGGGATGCAATTTCTGCTAAAGATATGTAAACTGATTCCTACATATGATCCAGACGCAGATCCTTTCACTTCCTGTGATACTTTTGAGGGACATTGCCAGAAATTTTCTGTCCCTCCAGAATAACGCATGGAACTGTTCAAGTTATGGTTGCCTACACATCTTTTTCAAAGATATGAGGTCATAGAAAAAATTGCCTCCAGGAATGGCCTATTTCATGATGAGGAAGACAGGCTTTCCATCCTCATGAAATTGGTAACAGGGCATACGGACGTCAGCCCAGAGGTCCTAAGTAACTTCAGGCCTACCATCCACGATGATCCCTTGTCGCTTTGTGGGAGGTTTGAAGCCATGTATAGGAAGGTGACAAAGGATCATGGTGTAGGAGCCCCACAAGGCATGATACGTATGTTTGTGGAGAAGTTTCCATATCTTGATACCACAATTCGTTTAACTGCAGCTAAGGAGACATCACTGATTGAAGCAGCAATGGTAATAGAGCAGGTCAGGCAGGATTTGCTAAAGAGTCACAAATCTATAAAAATCAGGAAGAAGGTAGCATTTAATAAAAAAAATGCAAGATGGCTGCATGTTAAAGAAGATGGCAGCCAACAAAATATCTGTGTATTCTAGTGCTCTTCAAAGAAGAAAGTGGGAGAATATACAGTGTTTCAATTGTCTGCAATCTGGACACATAAATCGACTCTGTCCGCACAGAGATGTAAGGCGGGGTGGCTTTCAACCACACATACAATTGCAGAGACAGAGACCTGTTTCATTTGTGAGCCAACAGGCTACACATGAAACAGGGCTGCAAAAAGACACCATTACAACAGATATCCCTACTGGGAATCTATTATAATAGATTTGTGGTGGGGATCCCCAAAGATCTGGCCATAATAAATAACTCAGGGGTCCCCCGTATACTGGTCAGAGCATGCAATCAATGTAAACCTATAATAGCCCCAGTGCATGGGGACATGGTCACCAACACAGGGGGAGGGATTAGGTTTACTGTTGCAGAACCTTTTGTTTGTTTGTCCTCAGTTTGTAATGCAAATGTGATAGAGTTCTTGTAATCTCTACACCCAGGTGTCTGTTGGGGGAGCTGTTAGGAATTTATGACTCTATTAATAGGGGTAAGGCCATACAGCTCACAAACAGATGGTATTGTCCCTCAACCATGAGGAGACAATGGATTTTAGATGAGCTCTTTTGCTTGCATCAATTGGCAATACTGTTGGTTCATAAAGGATAACTTCTTGCATAATAGGACAGTTCAGTCTGGGAGTGCTCTTTTCATGTTGGGCAGGTACCTTAAAAAAAATATATATATAATTTGTGCCAAGGTCTGTTGCTCCCTTAACTTGGCTCAGAGTGTCATCATAAGGGCATGTTCATCATAAGGGCATGTCGTTGCATATCTCCAGTGTGTCCTACTCAAGTAAACCCTGTACTGTCAGCTTCTGAATTGGGTCACTAAAGAGTATGGAGAAATGGCAGTCTATCCCCCTGTCTCTCACTGGCACTTATAAGTAGGCGTTCAGTCAGGCCAAAACTGACTGGGCCCATTAACGGTAGTAACTAACTACCATGGATACATGGCGTGTAATTTGGGTGCTAGCCCACAAAGTCCGCGGCGCAGCCAGTAGGTTGTGGGGCATAGCTCTCCCTATTGGGGATTCTGCGAGGGAGTGGGATGACCCCACAGTGATCCGCAGAGGCGCTTTGTATAAATTGAGACTGTCCAGTCGGACGCGGAACTTGGGCGCAGCCGTTGCAAGTGGGAGCTCCCACTGGGTTGTGATATATAGCCTCAATTTGTAATGTATCTACTAAGAGTGCCAAGTGTTATCTACAGATACTGTCAACAGGGGGAGGCCATGATATCTCCTGATGGATTTTCAGAACTGCAGATGTTGATGTGTGCTCCCTTGAGGAGCAGACTGTTGAATATGATTCCAGGTGGAGAAATGCCTAGAGACACAATGATTGCCCTTGATCTAAGAAGATGACCAGACATCTGTATCCATCATGAAGCCACCAGATGAAATCCCAGATGAACACCAGAACTATCCATACACAAGAAGAAGAATCAACCAATTGGCCAAAAATGCAACATAAATGAGCTTATAATGTATTCTGTTTGTTCTTATTGTAAACACCTCCACACACAGACCAGGCTTCCAACATAGTGTGTCGGTATACCGACAACAGGGGGATATGTTAAGGGAAATATGGCTTTCAGCCATAACCTCATCCTGATGACCACGCAAATATGCCTAATAATTGGACTCAGTGGTATTCACCCATTCAGTATGGCCGGTAGCATTGTGTCCCTTGTTAGCATATCCTAGGTAGTTGAACAACATCCTCTTGACTAAGAGATGGGGGAAGATATTTGGGTGGTCACAGGGTGGAGTCCATGGTGGGGGGGACTGGGACACAGCAAGATATAGGTGAAAGTTAGGAGTGAGGCGGGGGCTTCTCTTCCTGGACACCGATGGATGCAGGAGCAAGCTAAGTTATATGTGTGCGTATGTGGGTATGTATATAAGTATAATATCCCAGTAGACTTTATATGTGTACATATAGATATTAGCAGTCTGCAATTGTATTCTGTTTATGCATGAGTATATATATGTACATGTACTAATGGTCAGGTACTGGAGGTGAGTTGGTTGAAGAGTAGATCCAGTAGACTGTATATTGGTGCACTCTGGATATACTGTATATACATACACATTATTAGCCGCATTTGCTTAGCATTCAGGGTGGACAGAAACTGAGGTGGCTGTGTGTGGTGGTGTCCTCTATGTATTGTGTTATCTGTATCTCTATGTATATTGTCCATTGCTTTGTCATCTCTATGTTATCAGTAAACTATTTTTATATATAAGTATCTGCGAGGGTTGTGTGTTGCTCCTGGGGTATATGAAGGACTGGAAGAGGTGTGATTATACACAGGATATTCGGGTTGTATGGGAAACAAAGGCAATTTGCTAGGAATAGAATAGAAGGGATGGAAAACGGAGATATACATAAATCTCCATTTTCCAAGAAGCAAAAATCCCCTCTTCACATATATATCTAAAAGTCAAGATCTGATGCTATAAACCTTGAAGCCTTGCTATTCTTTACTGCCATCCCATACTCTCATCGCGTTGAAATTATGACATTAAACTAATTTCATTAAAAAATATGTAACTTAAGTACCTGAACCATTGTCCAAAAGCTCTAAAGCCGTTGTCTTTCCATTCTTATCTTCAATAAGAGCTGTAACACTGGCCCCCGTTACAGGTAATAGCCCTTGACTGACCGATGCATATATGACCATTGGACTGGGGTATTGGCCTTGTCTACTATTCATATGAGCCTCAACAGTAACTGGCGGTATACTATTTTCTGCTGCCTTAGAGTTCACGACAATTGCTATTGCTTCAGCTGCTGTATTCAAATTACAAATCCTGTACTGCCAAGGTCCATTCTGAAAATAAACATCCAAAAGCATTAATATACACATCACGAAAAAGAAATACAAAACATGCAATATTAGCCCTCTTACAGTAATTCTTTGTTAAAATGTTATTCCCAGTGCAGACATTTATAGCACATCTACAGGACAAGCCATAAATGTATGATAGATGCAGTATTGTCTCATGGAGAAAACCACGTATATACACAACCACGTCATTCTACGACTGGATGCAGTAATGAGCGGCAGTGGCGGGACTAAGTCGTCTGTTCTCTATGTAGGTGTGAGACCCACAGGGGGTATCCAAACCTATCATACATTTATGGCACATCCTATCAGTATAAAATAAATGGGGTTGTCTGACTTATTTCCCCGGTGTTACCAGTACTGCGGCTTTGGTCTGTGTTTACACTTCTGCCGTGGAGATGTAGCTATACACCCCATCAGCAAATCACTGGCCTCAGCAGTCTTGTGCAGTATACTGCTGAAGCCAGTGAATGGCTGCTGGATTGGTAACATCTTTTTCATATAAAGTTTACTACAGTGTATATACAGCAGGGGTTCACAACCTTTTCTGGTTGGGCGCCACATTGTCAGACTGAAGGAATCCCAAGGGACAAAAATAAAAGTTAAAGGGATATTACCAATACTCTATTTATGGCGTATTGTACATACAGTATTTACTATAAATGTCTCGTTACACCTCCAGGATTCCCATCTAGTGGGAGAATACATGAAAAATGCATGTGAGCAGCCACAAGACATAGACATACATGTCTGTGACCAGATGGTTGGGGTCTGCACAGAATGATATCGAGGACTGCATGTGGCCCCTGGTATGCATGTTGTGCACCCCTGATATACAATATTATACTGATACTGGTATCTTATAACCTTAACTGGTTACCTGGCAGGATGTTAACATTTGTTGGGCTACTCCATTATCATCCTCATACTCCACCACCAGGAATAATGCGGCAAAAGCACAAAAGGTAAGACCCACAAACCAAATGCCAATTTCAGTAACTGGTAATCAGTTCCAATTATCTTATATCCATTCCTGACATCTGCCGTAGTAGTACGGTGGATGTCAGGTCTCTAAAGATGACACCCACTACGGTGCAGAGTGAACGCCACAGCAACTGGGTGCCTGCTGTTTCTCACAGCAGACACCCGGGGCTAATGTCCGCAATTGGCAGTAATGCCAATCGCAGACATTTAACCCCTCTGACCACAGCATCTGAGAGGCTTAAAACCCAGAACCACATGTTTGCCTGGCAGGTATCAATAAGAACTACAGATGGTCCCACAAAAAAATTAATCCATAGACATAATTTTAAAATAAAAGTTATGGGGGTCAGAATATGGTGATGAAAAGAAAAAAATAGTTTTTTCAAAAGTAAAAAAAAAAAATTCTGTATTAAACCACAAGAAAAACACAAATATGGTATTGCAGTAATCGTACTGTCCTGGAGAATAAAGAACACAAGTCAATTTTAATGCATAGTTAACACTTTAAAAACAAAACCCATAAAACTGTGGCAGAATTGCATTTTTTTTCCAATTCAACCACATTTGGATTTTCTTTCCAGCTTCCCATTACATCCTATGCAATATTAAATGTTGCCATTAGAAAGTACAATTTGTTCCACCAAAAAAAAGGCCTCATACGGCTATTTGAGTGGAAAAATATAAATGTTATGGCTTCGGGAAGGCAGGCAGTGAAAAACGAAAACACAAAAATGAAAAATCGCTCTGTCAGGGAGAGGTTAAAGGGGTTGTCTGGTTTCAAGAGATCAACCTGGAACAAGGAACTGATAACTACTTACCTGACAGTGCCCGCACCACCACTCTGATTCTCCTGGCTGGGCTCTACCTATCCGGCTGCAGTGTTGATATCAACACTTGCTGAAGTCAATCTGTGGCCTCAGTGGTGCACCCAGACAACCCCTTAATTAGTTTGTTTTAAATGCAAGCAGGCCCCATTCAGGCAAATAGTGCAGAAATCTCTGTAACAAATCTGCATGTGTGAATTTACCGCAGCAGCCAAGAGAAGACCATACCCACCCTATGGGCTCCGTACCAGTTGGAAGTGTGGCATCAGTCAGTATGATCAGTAAGTAATTTCTATGAGACCAAGGGAGTAACGTCTCTCTCTAATGCACTTAAGGTGAGGATGGACACATAAGGGACTGTCTCACACCCTTCTTATTTTTAGTAGTACCCCTTTAAAATTATAATAATGAAGGTTACTTTTTATAATAAAGTAACTACTATAATGCCTAGTTTTAAATACAGGGAAGATTTAGCAAGTAAAATGACTCTATGTCGAGAAAAAGGAGGAAGCATCTCAGCACCATCCTCTCCCCCTGGCCCAAAAGCAGTTGCGCGGTATTCCTCCATGGTCGGTACACCACTGGTTTCACCTATGCAGCCATACATATTTTAGTCCACATTGGCTATTATAGTCAGGCAAATCATATTCATTGTACAAGAATACAAGGAGGGAAGCCATAATAAGCAGTGATGAGCGGCAGGGGCAATATTCGAATATTTGGGCAAATATTCGTCATATATTCAAGAAATCGAGAATTCGTGATCTCCAGTCATTATTTTCTTGATTGCGAAAATCGCCAATTGGAAAACTTGCGATCAACACTGCTCCTAAAGTCAAAGACATTACAGCCTTTTCATTGGCCCACAAGCAAGAAGAAGTGAGGGATCATGGGTACTGATAAAAAAAATCTAGAATATTCGCCATTACAAAGATATAGCACTATATTCTAGATATTCGCGAATTCTCGAAGTGCCAATATATGTGATAAAAATTTGCGATTAGAATATTCGAGATCAACACTCATAATAAGTCTCAGCCTCCAAACTTCTTATGAAAAGGCAGTTAGTTGAACGCAAAGATACTGTATGAGAAAGACAAGCCAATGCCAACTGCAGCCACCAAAGAAAGATATGCGATTGATAATGTAAAATACCCAACTATGATATCACCTAGGAGGAAGGGGGGAAACCCTACACTTATTGACAACTATCATTGATGAACCCCCGATGAAGCCAAGATACTAGGCCAGAGTTGGGTCGAACCTATGGCACTCAGAGCCCTCTCTGTGGGCACCCGCTCCCTGGTATGGTGTACCAGTATGCCTTAGACTTTTCCTGCCATTCATCAGCGCAGGGCTCACTATGAACAGCACAGGCAGCGCACTGAATGTAGGCAGGCTATTACAGCTACATGATAAAGTACATGGAAGATAGACTATATTGGCATTCAGGTTAAAGTGCGTGTTGGCACTTAGAGATAAATAAGTGTGTTTTGGGTTGCAGTTTGGGCACTCGGTCTGTAAAAGGTTCGCCATAACTGTACTAGGCAATACATGTGTGTGTATGTGGGGGGGGGGGGGTTCTCACCCCCTCCTACTACCTGAGGCTTCTGTTATTTGGTGACAGGGGCGTAGATATAGGGGGCGCAGAGGTAGCAGTTGCTACCGGGCCCTGGAGCCTGAGCGAGCCCAAAGACCATTGTGCCACAAAAGAAGACACTGGTATTATAGAAAGTGCATGCTGGTCAAGTTACACCTCTGGCTGGAAGGAAGGGGTTAGGTCAAGAATTTGTCATGGGGGAGGGGCGTTAATTTTTTTTCCTTAGGCAGCATGGAGGCTATTTGCTTCCCAGCCCCTGGCCGCAAAGCACTGAGAGAAGGGGGCACAAGCTGAACTCTTGCACCAGGGCCCATGAGCCTTTAGCTACGCCCCTGTTTGGTGGTATATTTTTGGGGGTTACTTTCCATTATCACATGCGTACCTTTGTTTGGTGGCTGTAACTGACATTGTCTTGATTTTTTCATATCATGCATTCATCATATATATAAATATATTATTTTTTATTACATTTTGTGCCTATAGCTACCTATTTTTGACACTCTGAGGTTCAGTATTCGCAGGGAGTTTGGGGGGTTTGGAGGTTGACGCTTACTAAGGTCTTCCTCCTTATATACATGAGCTAATTGAATACATGAACTAATGTGATTTTAATTGTTTTAGTCTGTCCACTCTTTATGTTCTTTGTATAATTTTATATATTTTTTGAAGTAAAGAGCATTTATTATTTCTTTCTTTTTATTTTGCTCACTGCTTGTTTCCATACCGTTTATTTCTTTTCTGCTGCCATGTGTGTTCATTGCCTTGGTGTGGTGGTTTGGTAACTTACTATATAGGCAGCCGTGTCTGCCCCTATGATTGTGTTTCATCTGTAAAAATTATAAAATACTGTAAGTAATAGAAACTTACCTGAGCTTTTCCTGGGATCTCAAAGCTTGATAACTTGGAAACGGTGTCATTCAAGAAGTTTGTAGCACTGTACACAATCCCATTTGGGCCTTGTATATTAATTCTTGGTACTAAGTTTTGCCATGTTACAGTAAAGACTGTTTGAAAACCCACAGTGCTGTCAATAACAATGGTGCCATTGATACAGGTATATGGTGCAAGGGAGGATGCAGAACTCTCCAGCTGATAAAGAAAAATGAATCATATAGTAATCCTGAAAGATGCTGTATTTTTTTTACCGTACATTCATAAACTGTGCATCCTATACTTATCATTCATTTTGTAAATAAGACTATAATTTGCAGCATGCGTGATGGCATGAGGAGATGTACAGTAGATCATCAGTATTATCAGTATGTATGATGAGGGGACTTGTAGATCATTTAGTATTTGTAGTATGTATGAAGATGCTGGCAGGATGTATGATGTGGGGGGGTAGACAGTATAGGTAGTATATATAATAAAACAGCTGTAGGCCATTTAGTATAAGCAGCAGGTATGATGTTAGGACTTGCAGATCATTTATTCTTGGAAGTACACGTATATAGTAAATTCTATGACATAGTGTATCAGAATATTTAGAGTAAGTATTACAGTGGTGTTTGAAAGTTTGTGAATCCTTCAGAATAGTTTATATTTCTGCATAAATTTGACCTAAAACTAAATTAGTCTAAAAGTAGAAAAAGATAAATCAAACAAATGAGTCAAAAATATTAGACGTGGTCAGATATTTATTATAGAAAATAATGCAATATCACATGTCTGTGAGTGGCAAATGTATGTGAACCTTTTTAATCAGCAGATAATTTAAAGGTGAAATTAGAGTCAAAATACAAAAAACTTAAGTTTAAATAAAATGCAAAAATCTAAGTATTTTCACAGAAAGCAAAAAACAATTAAAACATAACTTTTAATATATATAATATAAAAAAAAGTCCAATTAGGGCTATCAATGTATATCTCAACGTAGCACTGCTATACCAATAACCAGTGAAGCTTGGCATCAGGGGCAAATAAGGGTTACATAGTGGGAAATCTGACCCTGTCGAAATGCTAGATAGTGGCTCAGCCCAGAGGCACACCCTGATGGTGGATGCCCTCTGTCCTTGTGCCTAAGCCTAATATGCCCCTAGAGGCCATATGTCACACTGTATTTCTCTCCCAATAGATATATGTATATATATATATATATATATATATATATATATAGGTAAACGGCAATAATGATGATGAGCTCCTTCTAAAAAATCTGCAAGAGGATCAAAGGCATGCAAGACTCTCAAAAATATGGTAGGTGTCCCAGACTACAAACCATACACACACATAACAAGAAAGTGTGGTAGGCGCCAGAGACTACAAACTATCTATATGCATAAAGTCTCACAATCAGCTGTGCAACTCTTAGGCTGAGGGGTGCAGATCATCAAACGTTCGGCCAATCTATTTCATAAGTGTGTAAGGTGCCATAAACTGTTAATCCTTCCATAAGCAGCAAAGTCTATAGCCATAAACAAGCAAATACCTTGCCAACCAGTGGCTTGTGATACTCGAAGTCTCTAAATATATTTTCTCTTTTCTTCTAGGATACAGAAATTATGTTTAACCTGAAGAAATTGTCTCACAAGCAAAGCCCAACCAGAACTAGCATCTGCCCTAAGTGGCAGGCAGAGTTAGACTGAAGTGGCTGATGCAATCTAATTAACTAGTTTCTCCCTCAGAGTGAGAGACCTAGTTTTCTTCTGATGAGTCATGGCATAATTAATTGAACAGGGTCACCTGCAGACAGCTTTTGGGAACACATACAAAGCATGAATCATTTTAGTTATGTACCAATTTAACACTTTGCAGGACCCCTGTTCTGGGGTCAATTTTATAGTAGTTGAAGAAACTCAGTGTTATCAGTCTTTAGGTGTATATAGGTCAAGTATATATATATATATTCGGTGCTCATCACAATAGAAGTAGCTACAGGGGCATACTAAAGGCAGGAGCCAAACCTAGAATGAGGAGAGGCAAATAAAAACTTGTGATCAAATCAAGGGAATCTGATTTTTGGTGCACTTGAGAAATAACACCATTGGAGCAGGTTTATTACATATTCCAGACAACTACCTTATAATGTTACCATGATAACTTACCTGAATGACCTGCTGAGTGACATTTCCACTTCCAGACTGTAGTCTACTGAAGGCATTAATCAAACCATTGGCATCTACCGTGTCTGTTGCTGTATAAACTATTCCACCTGTAAAATTATCTCTATTAATGACTTAAACAACTTTTATTTTATTATAACCTTGCTCATTTAGAGATGATTACATTTGTTACCCACTTTGCACGTTCAGAGGTTTTATGATACAGAGCTCATTTTACTTGGAAAAGGAATACACTGGAAACACGGTAAGTACATATTAAAGCAGATATGTATCAGGAGTGGTGAAAGGGCCTCGAAAAACATCAATAAAAATTAGATAATTGAAAGAAAGAAAAAACTTGCTATTTATCTGGCAAGGTAAATGCTGTTAAATATTTTTTTTTTAAGTCAGAGTAGCTCTTTATTTGTTCATTCCATCTCTCAAAAACAGGAATAAAAAGAGTAATCAACAAGCCCTGCTACCCCATAATCGTACCAATAAAAACTACAAGGCATCCTGCAATAAACAAGGCCTCACACAGCTCTGTTGATGGAAAAACAGAAAGTTATGGGTCTTGAAATACAGAAACAGAAAAATAATTTTGTAAAAAAAATATATTTGTAAAAAAAAAGTGTTTTAAATGAGAAAGTACTAAAACATAAAATGTAAATGGAGTTTTTGTTATTGGATCTACCTCTTTGGTGGTTGTACCCACCTTAACATGTCTATGTATAGCCATGATATGCTGATACTTTTGTTGAAAATATATCAATAAAAATGTTGAATTCAAAAAAAAAAAAACATAAAATGTAAATTTACTATTTCATAATTACGAAGACCCACAGATAGCTTATAGTTTGTACTGCACGGTGAATCATAAAAATAAATCCCGAAAAAATATAGCATAATTGCCCTTTCACCCCCCCCCCCCCCCATTCATAGTAACGTTCAATCAATACTTTAAATGTACCCTACAATAATGCAATTTAAAATTACAATGCAGTCTGCAATTAACCCCTCAAGGACTCAGCCCTATTTCACCTTAAGGACTTGGCCATTTTTTGCAAATCTGACCAGTGTCACTTTATGTGGTGATAACTTTAAAACGCTTTTACTTATCCAGGCCATTCTGAGATTGTTTTTTCGTCACATATTGTACTTCATGACACTGGTAAAATGAAGTAAAAAAAAAATCATTTTTATTTATAAAAAATACCAAATTTACCAAAAATGTGTAAAAAATTGCAAATTTCCAAGTTTCAATTTCTCTACTTCTATAATACATAGTAATACCTCCAAAAATAGCTATTAGTTTACATTCCTCATATGTCTACTTTATGTTTGGATCATTTTGGGAATGCCATTAAATTTTTTTGGGACGTTACAAGGCTTAGAAGTTTAGATGCAAATCTTGAAAATTTTCTTACATTTTCAAAAACCCACTTTTTAGGGACCAGATCAGGTCTGAAGTCACTTTGTGAGGCTTACATAATAGAAACCACCCAAATGTGACCCCATTCTAGAAACTACACCCCTCAAGGAATTCAAAACTGATTTTACAAACATTATTAACCCTTCAGGTGTTCCCCAAGAGTTGATGGCAAATGGAGATATAATTTCAGAATTTCAATTTTTTGCCCAATTTTTTTTTTTAATCCATTTTTTCCACTAACAAAGCAAGGGTTAACAGCCAAATAAAACTCTATATTTATTGCCCTCACTCTGTGGTTTACAGAAACACCTGATATGTGGTCGTACACCATTCTACGGCCCCACGTCAGGGCGTAGAGGGAAAGGAACGCTGTGTGGTTTATTTACACCATGTCCCATTTGAGGCCCCCTGATGCACCCCTAGAGTACAAACTCCAAAAACGTGACCCCATTTTGGAAACTACGGGATAAGGTGGGAGTTTTTTTGGTACTATTTTAGGGTACATATGATTTTTGGTTGCTCTATATTACACTTTTTGTGAAGCAAAGTAATAAAAAATTGAAATTCTGAAATTTCATCTCCATTTGCCATTGACTCTTGTGGAACACTTAAAGGGTTAACAAAGTTTGTAAAATCAGTTTTGAATACCTTGAGGGGTGTAGTTTCTTAAATGGGGTCAATTTTGGGAGTTTCTACTCTAGGGGTGCATCAGGGGAGCTTCAAATGGGACATGGTGTCAAAAAACAAATCCAGCAAAAACTGCCTTCCAAAATCCATATGGCATTCTTTTCCTTCTGCGCCCTGCTGTGTGCCCGTACAGAGGTTTACGACCACATATGGGGTGTTTCTGTAAACGAAAGAATCAGGGCAATAAATATTGAGCTTTGTTTGGCTGTTAACCCTTGCTTTGGATTAAAATGGATAATTTGCCCAAAAATACCTGTTTTGGCACCGTTTTTATTTTTTATTATTTACAACGTTCATCTGACAGATTAGATCATGTACTATTTTTATAGAGCAGGTTGTTACGAATGCAGGAATACCTAATATGTTAACTTTTTTAAATTTATTTGTTTTACACAATAATATAATTTTTTAAACAAAACAAATCATTTTAGTGTCTCCATAGTCTGAGAACCATAGTTTTTTTTATTTTTTGGGCGATTGTCTTAGTTAGGGTCTAATTTTTTGCAGGATGAGATGACTGTTTTAATGGTATGATTTTGGGGTACATACGACTTTTTTTATCACTTTTATTACCTTTTTTTGGAAGTAAGGTGACAAAATTATGGCTTTTTTTACACCATTTTTATTTTTCATTTTTACGTTGTTCACCTGAGGGGTTAGATCATGTGATATTTTTATAGAGCAGGTTCTTACGGACACAGCAATACCTAATATGTGTACCTTTTTTTTTATTTATTAAGGTTTTGCACAATAATATAATTTTTCAAACCCAAAAAACTTGTTTTAGTGTCTCCATAGTCTGAGAGCCATAGTTTTTTTTATTTTTTAGGCCATTGTCTCATGTAGGGGCTCATTTTTTGCGGGATGAGACGACAGTTTGAATGCTTCTATTTTGGCATACATACGACTTTTTTGATCACTTTTATTACCTTTTTTTGGAAGTAAGGTGAGCAAAATTTCAATTTTATCATAGTTTTTATTTTTAATTTTTTATGGCGTTCACCGTGCGGGAAATGTAACATGACCGTTTTATAGATCTGGGTCGTTACGGACGCGGTGATATATAACATGTGTAGGGAATTTTTTTTATTTTATTTTTAATCAGGGATAAATGTGTTTTTTTATTTTAACTTTTTTTCACTTTTAAAATTTTTTTTTTACCCAGACCGACTTGGTTCTTGAAGATCCGGTGGGTCTGATGTCTGTATAATACAGTACAGTACACTATATATTACACTTTGTCTGAACAGATCTCTGCCTTTAGCACAGATCTGTTCAGCACCATGGACAGCAGGATGCCTGAGAAGGCGTCCTGTTGCCATGGGAACCTTCCCCCTCTGACACAACTGAGCAGACCGGGGAAGGAGGGGAGCTGTCTGGGGGCTCCCTCCCTCTGTCACCCCATCCTGTCCGGGGGCTGCAAAGGCACAGCAGCCCCCTGATGGGAGAGGGAGGGAGCTCCCTCCCTCTTCACCTCTTCCATACAGTGGTCCCTACGGACCGCGACATGGAAGGGGTTAAAACGGCGTCTGCTGTTTGAATCGGAGTGTCAGCAATGAGCTGACACTCTGATTCAACCGCTCGGCCATTCTAAAAATAAACGGGGGGCAGGCGGAAGACCGCGCACCCGCCCCCCACACTGCCGCAATCCTCCCCCCCGCTGCGCCCGCAGGCACAAAAACACAGAGGGCTGCAGGGGGGGGTTAACATAGAAATCTAAGCACTTTGGGGTTTCTGATCCCTGCGGTCACGGACCGTATCTTGGTCTAAAATAATGAGTGGCATATGTATGAAGCACCTGTTCTACTTCCATTCATGTCTGAGATCAGTTGTACGTGGCAGCCAGTGGTAGCAGCACTTTGTTCTTTCCAAAAATACTATAGTGAATTGGAGCTACATACAGTAACAGTGTAAGTACAACTCTCTTGCTCGTTTCCATTACCCCAGACACCTCTGGCCACTGCATATGAGGGGTATGATCTCAGCCATGAGCGGTTATAATTCTATTGGTGACATCAATGAGAGCTGTGGAAACCTACGCAGTGGTGGCTGCAGGTACTATAGCTAAAATTTTGTCATTCAACTCTGGTACCCTGAAATCTCTATAAATGTAAAGGGAAACAGGGGATTTGGATCCCAGTACCAGAAAAATGGAGATCTTCATTAACATATATTGCTATAAATCAGTTTAAACTAATACGTATGGGTTGAGTGGTTTTATAGGTCCTAGAAACATCATTTCTTATAATTTGCGGGTTTTGACTTTAATGTTTCTACTAACCTGTAATATTAGAAATATCTTCAAGAGCTTTTGATGCAGAGGGTCCTAGAGCTATGGAATGGACAATAACTCCACTGTCCATAATACTCTGAAAGCAAATCTTAGTATCAAAGGTTGAATCTTCACCATCTGTGAGTAACAAAATTTCTGTTCCATAAGCCGATCTATCACCTTTATTGTTTACCTAAACATAAATAATTGGGTTATATGTGAAGGTATTATTCCTATTATGACTGAAATGCCTTAATCTTTACATCAAAATTTTGTAATACCCCAGAATGGTTTTACCATTCCTACATCCTGCTACTGTCTCTAATGGGCTAACCATAATGTCATCTGTGTATTTATTCCAGGTCCTCCTACACTGTGCATTAATTGCTCTGCTATGTAACTGGCATTTGTTGTATTACATGTTATATGCCTGGTTCACCAGCAGGTGGCAGCATATATGGCAGTGAGATCGTTAGAATGGAACTTACAATTCCATTCTCCCCCTTTTGGGCAGAAGTGGGCCAGTCCCGTTTGCTACCAAGGGAGGGGCTGCAGGAAGTTTTCAGTCAGTCTTAGTCTAGTCTAGAGTTGGAAGGAGATGAGAATCCCCCTGACTCCTTACAGATTAACCAAGTGTCCCGAGGAGGTCAACACTCCATAGGTACCAGAACAGCCCTAAAGTACAGTGACCAGACTAAAGCTGAGTTTAGCACAGCAGAGAGATAAAGCAGAATATTTAAGTTTGCCTGCCAGTTTATGCCAAAACCTGCTGGAACCAAGAGAAACACCACTTCTTGTGCGGATGCAAGTTAATTCAAGTAAAGCTGTTGAACTTTATAAAAGTCTGGACTCGACTATTTCTCCACCTCCACCATTACTCTCCCCTTTATTGCTATGGAGCCAAGCCCTGGCGATTGACACTCTCCAGGTAGGAGCACCGTGACACAGAAAATTATTGAGGCCGCACCACACCACTTGGCATTTCAATAATTGCAATTTCATCTTTTCAATTTACTGGTATATA
Organism: Bufo gargarizans; assembly: GCF_014858855.1. Taxonomy (NCBI): domain Eukaryota; kingdom Metazoa; phylum Chordata; class Amphibia; order Anura; family Bufonidae; genus Bufo; species Bufo gargarizans. The sequence continues at coordinate 153,265,808 of NC_058086.1, read as the reverse complement.
TTCTAAGGTTGAAAATGTTTCTTCTTTCTTCGCAGCATAAATGGGACTTTCCATTTTTGAGTGAAAATGGGAACATACAGGAAAATTCAACATTTTCTTTAGTAATTTAAAGGCTATGCAGACCGTTATACCCTTTTGGTGCACTTTTTTATGATTACAATTTACTTATTTTTTCAATTACTCTTTATAAAAAAAAAAAAGTTCAGCCATTTCTGAACTACATGTGTTAAAAATCTGTCTGTTTGCAAGCTGTTACTTTCCATTTTAATGTATAGCTCTTATCTCTGATGTCCTGAACCTCATAAACACCTTATTAAGCCATATTGTTAGCGGTCTGATTAGAATGGAGCTATGGATTAGACGGGACATACGCGTTGGAGCTTTCCAACATATATTTTGACCGTGTGAACAAGACCTAAAATGTCTTGCTACATAAGTCTCAGTAAAAGGCCTCATTCCAACGGGCGTGTGCGATGCACGAGCACAGTCTGTGGGGCAGCCGCATTGGATCGCAGACCCATTCACTTGAATGGGTCCACGATCCGGCCGTTCCGCAAAAAGATAGGATATGTTCTATCTTTTTGTGGAACAGAAGTACGGGACGAAACCCCACGGAAGCACTCTGTAGTGCTTCCGTAGAGTTCCGTGGTTCCGTTCCGCACCATTCCGCATCTCTGGATTTGTGGACCCATTAAGGTGAATGCAGAATGCCCACGGAATGGCGCCCGTGTATTGCGGATCCGCAAATGCGGTCCGCAATGCGGCAATGGGGCGCACACGCCTGTGGGAAAGAGGCCTTAGGCTGCTTTAACATAACAGTGTATATGTATTCAGATGCTATCCACTTTTTTCTGTCCTTAATACGGAGTGTATTATAAATGCGCTCATATTGAGGACATGTTTCCCAGCCTGACCGCAGGTCTACTGACCCAAACTCATAGCATCATAGATCCCTCCGTATCTGATCCGTTATACATTCATTGGCATTACTCAATATATTGTTGCCCAAAAGAAAATACCAATATATGCAAAGAATATGGATGCAAATACAGTGCCACACTGATGGAAAACTAATGCATTCTATTTTATTTTATGTCTGTATTACTGAGCCATGTTATAGATGTCTTACAGTATGCTTGTGTAAAACTTAAAGGGGTTGTCTGACTTCAGCAAGTTTATCATGTAGAGAAAGTTAATACACGGCACTTACTAATGTATTGTGATTGTCCATATTGCCTCCTTTGTTGGCTTCATTCATTTTCCTATCACATTATACACAGCTCCGTGGATACGACCACCCTGCAATCCAGCAGTGGTGGCCGTTCTTGCACACTATAGGAAAAAGCACAGGCCTCTGGAACCACATAGGCAAGGAGCACACATAGGCAAGGCGCTTTTTCTTCTAGCGTGCAAGCACTTCCACCGCTGTTGGATTACAGGGTGGCCGTAACCATGTAAACGAGCAGTGTATAATGTGATGGAAAAATTAATCAAGTCAGCAAAGGAGGCAATATGGACAATCACAATACAGTAGCAAGTGCCTTGTATTAATTTTTGCTACATGATAAATGCTGTTTGCTGAAGTGCGACAACCCCTTTAAGGTACATTTACATGGCGGTTTCTGCAGCGGTTGTTTACTTCAGATGCTGTGGACCCGTTGACTCCAATGAACTGGACAGCCACCGCAGCTACAAGCAGCGTCTGCCCTCCGCGCCAAGAAGGAACACGTCCCTTTTTGTTGAGGTCCCAGCTTTTAACTGCCAAGCCACCATTAAAAACAACGGGAGGCAGAAAACACATGGCGGAATTTTGGCCAACTATTTCTGCCGTGTGAACTGCCCCTTAGCCTTATACATCAGATATAATGAATTTTACTTCATTATTTCTTTCCACTGCTTAAAACAATGAATCCATAATAAATATATTTAAATTACTCCAGATATAGGATTTTTAGGGGGTCATTTATCAAACTGGTATAAAGTAGAACGCTCTTAGTTGCAGCCAATCAGTTTCCACCTTTCATTTTGGACAGCTCCTTTGGGAAATTAAAGGAGGAATCTGACTGATTGCTATGGGCAACTAAACCAGTTCTACTTTACACCAGTTTAATAAATGACCCCCTTATAGTTCCTATGATAGGAGTTTATCAGATGTTTTTTCCTTCACATATATGCTGTACTGCTGATGCCTGTAGTTCTACAGGGGCAGTTCACTGAAGCTCCCAACTTCCGCAGATCGCTCCCTCTTGGTCTCTATAATTCCACAGGAGACAATTCACTAAAGCTCCCTCCCTCCTGCATGCTTCACATAGTGTAATATCTCAGAGAGCAGCAAGGAATCCACTTTACTGCAGTTACAAAAGCAAAAACAAAGCAGAATCGGGGAAAGTCGATCGCGTCACACCCGCCATCATTGAACCCATCAGATGCCACGTTAATCTCTGACAATAATAGTGAGGGCTTTCAGATGTTAATCCGGTAAAAAAGAAATATATATAATAATGCCTTATCCATTGATCACCAAAGAGGCCACCACTGCCATCTTGATTGAAGACACCGCTTGAAATCTCGCGTGGTACGTGATGACGTTATTAAGCTGGCCACGTCATGACGTCACGTCCCCACGCATGAGATTTCGCACAGGATCTTCAATCAAGATGGCCGAGGCGACTTTTTCACGCTCAAATGGATCAATTGAGTATGTTTTGGGTTCTTTTACCGCCATTTCAGGGAAAACTGATTTGTTACCATGAAGCAAAAGGAAATTTGACTTCACAGTGTATCAAATTTTTCTTGAAAGTTTGGAGCTTCGATTAATTTTTCCCTGTGGAACTACAGGCATCAGCAGAACGGCCCATATGGGATGGAATAAACATCAAATAAGCATCTATCACAGGAACTATAAACATCTGGATAAGGTCGCACAAAGCTTTTAATGCTAAAGTCACTGGAGAGATTTATCAAAATCGGTGTTCAGGCAAACTGGCTTGGTGCCCCCCATAGCAACCAATCAGATGCCATCTTTCATTTTCCAAATGAGCTATGAAAAATGAAAGGTGGAATATGATTGGTTGCTATGTGTAACTAAGCCAGTTTTCCTGTATACCAGTTTTGATAAATCTCTCCCATTGTTTTGAGCAGTGGAAAAGATAAATGTATTATAACAGAAAAAGTGACTCCTTTTTTCTCATTTCCACTTGCTCTGGATATTATTATTATATGTTTTATAATTATATCTATTATTATTATTTCTAATGATGTTGCTTCACCTCAATCCCGGTCAGTGTTCCTTTGCAAATGTCAGTTCCTGCAATAGTTGTGGTTGGAAGAAGGGATTGTAGACTCTCGCGCTGTGAATTATTTTCTATTTTGACCAACTCTGAAAGGATGTATGCATCTGTCGAGAAGGAAACAATTCCAACAGAAGATCCCGTTTCAACGATCTGTAGTAAGAATATGGAAGCCGCTTGATTAAGTCGTCCAATGCGGTTATACTGTAAGGAAAAATAACAGCATCTTAGAAATTGTTCTTAGTCAGGGGTAACACACTTAGACCTCGTGCACACAACCGTATGTATTTTGTGGTCTGCAAAAACGAATGTTCAAAAATACTGATGACGTCTGTGTGCATTCCGTATTTTGCAGAAAGGAACAGCTGGCCCCTAATATAACAGTCATATCCTTGTCCGTAATGCGGACAATAATAGGACATGTTCTATTTTTTTGCGGAACAGAAATACGGACATACAGAAATGGAATGCACACGGAGTAACTTCCTTTTTTCTTTTGCTGACCCATTGAAATGAATGGTTCCGCATACTGTTCGCAAAAAAAAATGGAACTGATACGGAAAGAAAATATGTTTGCGTGCATGAGCCCTTAATATGAGTACACTGACCCATTCACTCACTGTTGACTTGGCGCAAAATGTCACATCTCGTGCTTAAGGCTACTTTCACATCTGCGTTGAGCTGTCCGGTTTTGAGATCCGTCACAGGCTCTCAAAACCGAAGTACAATGCACCAGTTTTGTCCCAATTCATTGTCAATGGGGACAAAACGGAACAAACCGGAATGTATTAGTATTTATAAGATATAAAATAGGGATGGAGGGGTTAAAGAAAAATATTATAATTTAACTCACCTCATCCACTTGTTCGCGCAGCCCGGCTTCTCTTCTGTCGTCTTCTTTGATGCCCAGGAGGAAAAGGACCTGTGGTGATGTCACTGCGCTCATCACGTGGTCCGTCACATGGTCCGTCACAATGGTGATGGATCATGTGATGGACCATGTGATGAGCGCAGTGATGTCACCACAGGTCCTTTTCCTCACAGATCATCAAAGAAGAAGACAGAAGAGAAGCCCGGCTGCGCGATCAAGTGGATGAGGTGAGTACAATTATGTTTTTTTTTTTTTCCCTCCATCCCTATTTTATTAAGCATTCTGTATTAAGAATGCTATTATTTTCCCTTATAACCATGTTATAAGGGAAAATAATAATGATCGGGTCCCCATCTCGATCATCTCCTAGCAACCATGCGTGAAAATCGCACCACATCCGCACTTGCTTGCGGATGCTTGCGATTTTCATGAAACCCCATTCACTACTATAGGGCCTGCGTTGCGTAAAAGATGCACAATATAGAGCATGCTGCGATTTTCACGCAACGCACAAGTGATGCGTAAAAATCACCACTCACGTGCACAGCCCCATTGAAATTAATGGTGCCGGATTCGCCTCACGCATTGCACCCACGAGGAAATCTCGCCCGTGTGAAAGGAGCCTTAGGGTACGACCACACAGTCAGGTTTCTGCATGCAGTTTTGGAAGCCAAAATCAGTGGGTCATATAAGGAGGGAAAGTTTGAAGGACAGATATGACTTCTCCGTCCAAAACTGCATCAGGAAATCTGACCATGTCGCCATACACTTACTGAGCACTGCGTGATAGAATTACTTGGGCTTTGTTGGGAGGTACTGTATTATTAAAGAACATTTTGAGATGGTTATTCAGCTATTATTTATGAACGTATAGTGGTACATTTTGTGTGGGCCATATGGCAGCTTTTATTAATTGTTCATTATGGTACCTTTGTTTATATGTGCAGTCTGGTGGCATTGCGTTAAACACTATAGCCGTGCTCTTCATTTGCACTGTAAGGCAGCATTGTTTACAATAATTTTGTAGTAGTGTAGTATAGTGGTATTGTCCATGTGTTAGTTTACTAAAGGGTCCTTTACACCAGCTGAGAATCTGCCAGATAATCACTAACGAGCGTTCACAGGAACATCAAGTGGATTTCAAGTTAATGGAAACTTACGCCACTCATACTTCCTGAAACATCAAGTACAAGAGTCACAGTCCTTTGTTTAGGTTGCAGCAATGTGAAGCTGGTGTCAGGAATACTGGTGTTAGACCTTGGTGGTGTGGAGCTTATGTCAGTGGATTTCTGGATGACATCCCATGTACTTCTTGAATCACACATTTTGTTTTGCAGGTTTGAAGCTTCAATGTTATGATTAGTGGAATTACAAAATTCAGTTATCTAAAAGAAAAAAAAAAGAAAAATATATACATAGATCTGGATTATGCCACTATGTCACTTAAAGGGGTTGTCCCATAATCTATGTTCAAACACTAAGGGGGTCATTTACCAAATAATATACACCACTTTTGTTTCCTGGAAACATTTGTTCCCGATAATTGCACCGATTTTTGGCCCTGTAAAGGAACCTTAACTAAATGATATCCCTGCACCCTACAATGAGGCAGAAAGGGTGAATTTTTATTGAGACGTGTGACCCTCGCTATCACTGTCTCCTTTTGAAAACCAGGAGGCGCTATTACAAACAGGTAAAAACCATATTTCTGAAAGGAGCAAACCCTTTTTTAACCCCTTCCCGACTGCTATACGGCTATATACGTCCTATCTGCACATACCCAGTGCAGCTAGCACGTGTATAGACATCATGGCAGCTCTTTAATCCAAGCGCTGCAAAATCCTTGGATGAAAGCTTCTGTCCCAGCACTGCTGCTATCACGGACAGCATACAGTTCAGTAATGCTGGCAAGGGACCAATCAGAGTGGTCCCTTGCCGGCAATCAATCCGATTGGTTAGTCTATGCAGACTAACCAATCGGATTGCGGCAGTTTAAAAGTGCCTGTTCCAGAGACTGAAATTAGGTAATGTGTCCTCGTGCCCCCCGATCTGTGGGCCCCATCTGTGCGCTTCCAACTACCCCTGTGAGCCCTGCCTCTTTGCCGAGCAGGCACTCTCCCATTCCGCCATCTGTCCCCGCCTTCCCCTGATGCGGTCCCCCCCCCCCCCATTTATGTATCCTGCCCCCAACTGTGCCCCTGATGCGGTCCCCCCTATCCATGTATCCTGCCCCCATCTGTGCCCCCTGCCCCCGATGCGGTCCACCTGCTGTATTTGATTGCAGCAGCTCCGTTCCTGAACTGCCGCCATCAGCAGCGAGTGTCAGCTGTATGCTGACACTCTGCTGTAACCCCTTAGATGCCGCGGCATCCATGGGGTTAATAGAGGGAGGGGGCTCCCTCTCTCAACCATTAGGGCTGCCGCGCTTTACAAAGGCGTCCGGTGTTGCCATCTACAGGAAATCTGATAGTACTATACTTTGCAATGCAAGAGCATTGCAAAGTATAGTACAGCCATCTGTCCCACTGGACCTTCAATATCCAAGTGAGACTTTAAAAAAAAAAAAATTTTTAAATAATAAAAGTCAAAATAAATACATTTATAAAAATGTTAATTAAAAGTTAAATAAATTGCCTTTTCCTAAAACTAAACATATTAGGTATCACCGCGTCCGTAACGGCCGGCTCTATAGATATATTACATGATCCACCCCGTCCGATAAACACCATAAAAAAATAAAGTAAAAACTGTTTAAAAAAAAAGCCATTTTTTCTCACCTTACATCACAAAAAGTGAAAAACCAACCGATCAAAAAGGCAAGTGTCAAACAAAATGGTAGCAATATAACCGTCACCTCATCCCGCAAAAAATAGGCCCCTACATATGAAAATCACTAAAAAACAATTAAAAATACTATAGATCTCAGAACATGGAGACACTAAAACATATTTTTTTTATTTCAAATAGGCTATTATTGTGTTAAAGTGAAATAAAAGTAAAAAAGTATACATATTAGGTATTGCCGCGTCTGTAACAACATGCTCGATAAAAATATCACATGACCACATGACCTAAATAAAAAAAACTGTGCCAAAAAGTGCCAAAACAATTTTTGTCATCTTACATCACAAAAAGTGCAACACCAAGCGATCAAAGCAGACATATTTGATATCATTGCGTCCGTAACAACCTGCTCTATAAAAATAGCACATGATCTACCCTGCCAGATGAATCTTGTAAAAAATAAAAAAACGGTGCCAAAACAAAAAACTTAATATAGAGCAATTAAAAATCATATGTATCCCAAAATAGTACCAATTAAACTGGTACCTTATCCTTTAGTTTCCAAAATGGGGTCACTTTTTGGGAGTTTCTACTGTAAGGGTGCATCAGGGGGGCTTTAAATGGGACATGGCATCTAAAAACCAGTCCAGCAAAATGTGCCTTCCAAAAACAATATGGCATTCCTTTCCTTCTGCACCCTGCCGTGCGCCCTTACATCAGTTTACGACCACAAGTGGGGTGTTTATGTAAACCGCAGAATCAGGGTAATAAATAATGAGTTTTGTAAAATATATACAAGCACACCCGCGCTCCCGGACTCACTCAACACTGCGTATCCCACGGTCTGCTGCAGTGACTGTTATGTTAAAAATATCACCAAGGTCTGATTTGAATACAAGTCAGAATCTGAACCTGCGCTGATTCTGATACAATTTGAAGTGATGGGTAGATATACAAGGGAAGGGATATTCACCGTAATGTTCGAAGTGATTACCTTCTTTAACAGGCAATGTGTCCGTGGAGTCTTCTTCTTGTTGGATCAGAGAAGTTAGCCTCCAGGTATCTTCAGGCTCAACCTCTAGCGTAGGTGGTGCTCCGGCCGGCAGCAAATCACACACGCGAGGGAACCCCAGTTGAAGTCCGGGAACTTGGCGTGTGACGTCACCGCACTGAGTGTGGAAGCCTTTAGGGGACAAATTCAATCCGACGCGTTTCTGAGCCAGTCGGGCTCCTTCGTCAGGGATGGTAAGGTTTGTCAGTCCTGAAAGTAAATAGGCTGTTGTTCCCATGACAACTACTAGTTTATTGACACTAGGAATACTTAACCCCATCTGATCCATCCATATTTTACTCAAACGCAAACAGTTCAATTCCTTGATTAAGGCCATATGGGGCCAGGCTGTTTAATTAGAAAATCCATTTGCTTTCTTTTCTTGACATCTCTTTTAGGTAGTCGCCACCTCTCTTATTGACGGGTATCTTCTCAATCCCTCCAAAAGTGGATCCCATAAATTTGCTCGCATGATGTTGGGCATAGTGACGGGATAATGGATGTCCCTCAAATTTTTTATGTATATTTTTCACATGTTCTCTAATTCTTGTTTTAAGTTGTCTTTTTGTCCTTCCCACATAGATTTTCTGACATGGGCATCTTATGTAGTATATGACTCCTGCCGTATTGCAGGTCATATAGTGATTTAATTTAAAAGCGGAGTCTTTTACTTGTATTTCTAGTATAGGTCCTTTTGTGAATTTATTGATCAGTTTGCAGTTTATACATAATTTACATGGAAAAAAGCCCTTCTTCATGTTATATTTATTTGTGAATGGTATTTTTGTTGTGACGGCAGGCAGGAGTCATATACTACATAAGATGCCCATGTCAGAAAATCTATCTGGGAAGGACAAAAAGACAACTTAAAACAAGAATTAGAGAACATGTGAAAAATATACATAAAAAATTTGAGGGACATCCATTATCCCGTCACTATGCCCAACATCATGCGAGCAAATTTATGGGATCCACTTTTGGAGGGATTGAGAAGATACCCGTCAATAAGAGAGGTGGCGACTACCTAAAAGAGATGTCAAGAAAAGAAAGCAAATGGATTTTCTAATTAAACAGCCTGGCCCCATATGGCCTTAATCAAGGAATTGAACTGTTTGCGTTTGAGTAAAATATGGATGGATCAGATGGGGTTAAGTATTCCTAGTGTCAATAAACTAGTAGTTGTCATGGGAACAACAGCCTATTTACTTTCAGGACTGACAAACCTTACCATCCCTGACGAAGGAGCCCGACTGGCTCAGAAACGCGTCGGATTGAATTTGTCCCCTAAAGGCTTCCACACTCAGTGCGGTGACGTCACACGCCAAGTTCCCGGACTTCAACTGGGGTTCCCTCGCGTGTGATTTGCTGCCGGCCGGAGCACCACCTACGCTAGAGGTTGAGCCTGAAGATACCTGGAGGCTAACTTCTCTGATCCAACAAGAAGAAGACTCCACGGACACATTGCCTGTTAAAGAAGGTAATCACTTCGAACATTACGGTGAATATCCCTTCCCTTGTATATCTACCCATCACTTCAAATTGTATCAGAATCAGCGCAGGTTCCGATTCTGACTTGTATTCAAATCAGACCTTGGTGAAATAATGAGTTTTGTTTGGCTGTTAACCCTCAATGTGTTAAAGGAAAAAATGAATTAAAATGGTAAATCTGCCAAAAAAGTGAAATTTTGAAATTTCATCTTCATTTTCCTTTAATTCTTGTGGAACACCTAAAGGGTTTACAAAGTTTGTAAAATCAGTTTTGAGTAACTTGAGGGGTGTAGTTTCTACAATGGGATCATTTATGGGGGGTTTCGCCTATGTAAGCCCCACAAAGTAACTTCAGACTTGAACTGGTCCTTAAAAAGTGGGTTTTGGAAATTTTCTTAAAAATGTTAAGAATTGCTTCTAAACTTCTAAGCCTTCTAAAGTCTTAAAAAAAGTTAATTACATTAACAAAATGATGCCAACATTAGGTAGACATATGGGAAATGTAAAGTAATAATGTTAAGTATGACTTTCTGTTTTAAAAGCAGAGAAATTGAAATTTTGAAAATTGCTAATTTTTCAGATTTTTGGGTAAATTTGGGATTTTTTCATAAATAAAGGTGAAATATATTGACTCAAATTTATGACTGTCATGAAGTACAATGTGTCACGAGAAAGCAATCTCTGAATGGCTTGGATAAATAAGTGTTCCAAAGCTATTACCAGATAAAGTGACGCATGTCAGATTTTTTAATTTTGACCTGGACACTGGGGCATCAATTACCCTTGGTCATGAAAGGGTAATCACTATGATTTATATGGTTGCTGTAAATTGTATTTTAAGTATATGTATTACCATTTTCTGGTATTCACTTTACAGGTAATAATAATTTAAAATGTATTTTCACAAATGCCAGAAGTCTAGCTAGCAAAATGGGGGAGCTGGAGGCTATGGTATTAGAAGAACACATAGATTTAGCTGGTGTGGCTGAGACATAGTTGGATTCTTCGCATGACGGCTGTAAATATTAAGAGTTTTACACTATTTAGGAAATACAGGGAGAGGAGATAGATAGAAACACAACTGTATAATCAAATAGAGCACGCTGCACAGGCTGGTACAGTGGTCATAATTGGAGATTTTAACTTCCAGACATTGACTGGGGTCATGGTTCTGCCTCAACCGCAAAGGGGAGAAAATTTCTCAACTTGCTGCAGGACCATTTCATGGGCCAGTTTGTAGAAGCTCCTACTAGGGGCAATGCTCTGTTGGATCTGGTAATTTCTAATAATGCAGAGCTTGTTGGAAATGTTATTGTTCGAGAAACACTAGGTAAAGTGACCACAATATAATTATATTCCCCCTAAACTATAAGAAGCAAACTCTGTCAGGCAGAGCAAAGACACAGAATTTTAAAAAGGCTAATTTCCCTGGGTTGAGGGCAAAATTTCAGGGCACAGACTGGGAGAAGCTACTGTCACATAATAATACTGATAAATGGGAGAGCTTTAAATCAACATTGAGTAATTGCGCAAAAAAAATATATTTATAAATGGCTAAAATTAAATCCCTCATGGCTTACAGCTACTGTAAAAAAAAAGCAATAAAATCTGAGGGGTCAGCTGTAGCGTTTGAAGATTACAAAGGGCTTAATAAAATCTGTAAAAGGGAGATAAAATTAGCAAAAATACAAAACGAACAGCAGGTGGCAAAAGAGAGCAAAACAAATCCCCAAAAATTCTTTAAATATATAAATGCTAAAAAACCAGGGTCCGAGCAGGTAGGATCCCTAAATAATGGTAAAGGGGGTGTAGTCACTGAAGATAAGGAAAAGGTAGAGTTACTAAATAGGTTTTTTAGCTCTGTATATACAAAAGAAGATAAAGGAGCTGATATCTGTGGTGCTGGGGCTGTTAGTACATCCGGTAATATATTCAATTGGCTAACTGTAGATATGGTCCAAGATAAGTTAAATAAGGTAAATGTGAACAAGGCCCCGGGTCCAGATGGATTACACCCAAGAGTTCTTAAAGAGCTCAGTTCAGTCACTGCTATGCCCCTGTTTATAATTTTTTTAGATTCTCTAGGTACTGGTATAGTGCCAAGTGATTGGCGCAAGGCAAATGTGGTGGTCATATTCAAAAAAGGATCTAGGTCCTTCACAGGTAATTATAGATCAGTTAGTTTAACTTCTATTGTAGGCAAAATGTTTGAAGGACTCTTAACCTCTTAAGGACACATGACGTACCGGTACGTCATGATGTCCTGGTACTTAAGGACACATGACGTACTGGTACGTCATGTGTTGTTCTGATCACTGCCGCCCGGGCTAGGCACCTAGGCTAAATGCGGTTTGATGCGCTTTTTGCAGTTTCTGATCCCTGCGGTCCCTGACCGCGGGGATCAGAAACTTTATAATGCCCAAAATATATATGTTTCACCCCCCCCCCCGCACCCCTGAATGATTTTATGGCGGCGGGAGGTGCAAGAGGCGGGCGGTGCGGCAGGCGGGATCGTGATCCCCCGCCCGCCCCCCCTTGAATAATTGTTGGTGGTTAGTGGGTATACCCAGTCCTTACCCTTCCCCGTCTGCGAAGTTGTGGCAGACGGGGAAGGTTCCCATGGCAACAGGATGTCCATGGTGCTGAACAGATCTGTGCTGAAGGCATAGATCTGTTCAGACAAAGTGTAAGTAAAATACAGTACAATACCCTATATAGTGTATTGTACTGTATTATACAGACATCAGACCCACTGGATCTTCAAGAACCAAGTGGGTCTGGGTAAAAAAAAAAAAGTGAAAAAAAAGTAAAAACACATTTATCACTGATTAAAAAAATAAAATTCCCTACACATGTTTGGTATCGCCGCGTCCATAACGACCTGATCTATAAAATGGTCATGTTACTTTACCCGAACGGTGAACGCCATAAAAAAAAAAAAACTATGATGAAATTGAAATTTTGCCCACCTTACTTCTCAGAAAAAGGTAATAAAAGTGATCAAAAAAGTCGCATGTACGCCAAAATTGTAACAATCAAACCATCATCTCATCCTGCAAAAATCATACCCTACCCAAGATAATCGCCCCAAAACTAAATAATCTATGGCTCTTAGACTATGGAAACACTAAAACATGATTTTTTTTGTTTCAAAAATGAAATCATTGTGTAAAACTTACATAAATTTAAAAAAGTATACATATTAGGTATCGCCGCATCCGTATCGACCAGCTCTATAAAAATATCACATGATCTAACCCCTCAGGTGACCACCGTAAAAAAATAAAAATAAAAACAGTGTAAAAAAAGCCATTTTTTGTCATCTTACGTCACAAAAAGTGTAATAGCAAGCAATCAAACCGTCATCTCATCCCGCAAAAAATGAGACCCTACCCAAGATAATCGCCCAAAAACTGAAAAAACTATGGCTCTTAGACTATGGAGACACTAAAACATTTTTTTTTGTTTTCAAAATGAAATCATTGTGTAAAACTTACATAAATAAAAAAAAAGTATACATATTAGGTATCGCTGCGTCCGTGACAACCTGCTCTATAAAATTACCACATGATCTAACCTGTCAGATGAATGTGGTAAAAATCATATGTACCCTAAACTAGTACCAACAAAACTGCCACCCTATCCCGTAGTGTCTAAAATGGGGTCACTTTTTTGGAGTTTCTACTCTAGGGGTGCATCAGAGGGGCTTCAAATGGGACATTGTGTCAAAAAAAACAGTCCAGCAAAATCTGCCTTCCAAAAACCGTATGGCATTCCTTTCCTTCTGCGCCCTGCCGTGTGCCCGTACAGCAGTTTACGACCACATATGGGGTGTTTCTGTAAACTACAGAATCAGGGCCATAAATTTTGAGTTTTGTTTGGCTGTTAACCCTTGGTTTGTAACTGGAAAAAAAATATTAAAATGGAAAATCTGCCCAAAAAGTGAAATTTTAAAATTGTATCTCTATTTTCCATTAAATCTTGTGCAACACCTAAAGGGTTAACAAAGTTTGTAAAATCATTTTTGAATATCTTGAGGGGTGTAGTTTCTTAGATGGGGTCACTTTTATGGAGTTTCTACTCTAGCGGTGCATCAGGGGGGTGTGGGTATCCGCTCTGGTAGGCAGTGGTAGCGAGTGCAGTATAGAGGCAACACAGAATGGTCTTGGTGAAAAACACGATGCTTTGTTTATTCACACGGTGCATATTTGTGAAAGACGGTGCAGTTCATAGGGAGGGTGGTCACACACAACAGCAAAATAATAGTTCAAACACAGCAAGTCCCTGCTGCAGGCTACTTGAGGCCTGTTTCAGTCACATAAAGCAAAGTCTATTTAAAGCCAGGAGTAATGTCACCTTTTTCTCCTTGGTGAAGTAAGTCCATGGGTCTTGCTTCTAGCCACAGGACACGGATCCCTCCTGGTTTCAGCTGCAGGATCCTGCACAGTCCTCCACGGGCCTCAGCACACAGCCCAGCTCACCTCCACTTCTCACTCTCACAGCCAGAGAACACCGAAGCTTCACATTGCACACCACACCCTTGTTGCTGGTCAGGTTTTAACCCTTCCCTGCAAAACCTGGCCTGGACCGTGGGGAGACAGGCACCCGCCCGCATATCTGCCTGCTCCCAATAAGAGCCGGCCCGGATCCGCTGTGTTAACAGCATAACCGCTGCAAAATGCACTTTTCTGGCTCTTACTCCACCGGGGCCAGGACCCCCGGTGGCACGTACCTTCCGTCTACTACCACCCCAGGTACTCTCCTACATATCCCCCCCCTTTGTTCAACCCTGAAGGGTTGCACACCCTGTTCAATCCTGAGGGGTTGGACACATGTACAACAGTGTACCCGGGACAGGGCATCGGCATTCCCCTGTAAGCGGCCTGCCCTGTGTTCGACACTGAACTTAAAATTCTGGAGGGACAAGAACCATCTGGTGACCCGGGCACTCCCCTCCTTGGCCCGGCTCATCCACTGGAGAGGGGAATGGTCGGTCACCAGACGGAACCTTCTCCCTAACAGATAGTACCTAAGGGACTCGAGGGCCCACTTAATGGCCAGGCATTCCCTCTCTACCACACTGTACCTGGTTTCCGCTGGGGTGAGTTTGCGACTCAGGAAGACAACAGGGTGTTCCTCCCCACTGATTTCCTGAGAGAGTACTGCCCCTAGGCCCACTCCAGAGGCGTCCGTCTGAACGACAAATTCCCGTGTGAAGTCGGGTGTCACCAAAACCGGGGACCCACACAGAGCCGACTTCAAACGGGAGAATGCCTCCTCCGCCTGCTCATCCCAGCGGACCATCACCGTCTTCCTCCCCTTTAAAAGTCTTGTCAATGGGGCCGCTACTGTGGCAAAGTTGGAGATAAAGCGCATGTAATATCCTATCATCCCTAGGAACGAACGTACTTGCTTGGTGGTAAGAGGTCTGGGCCAGCTCTTGATCGCCTCAATCTTGTCTACCTGGGGTTTGACAACTCCCCGCCCAATCACGTATCCCAGGTACCGGACCTCCTCGAACCCGAGCGAACACTTTTTTGGGTTGGCCGTCAGTCCAGCTTTTCTAAGTGAATCGACTACGGCCTGTACCTTGGGCAGGTGACTCTCCCAGTCCTGGCTAAACACGATGATGTCGTCCAGATATGCCGAAGCATATGGACGATGGGGCCGTAGGATGACGTCCATCAATCGCTGGAAGGTGGCTGGAGCGCCATGTAGGCCAAAGGGCAAAACTTGGTACTGAAATAACCCCTCGGGGGTGACAAAGGCAGTCTTCTCCTTTGCCGCCTCCGTGAGAGGCACCTGCCAATATCCTTTTGTGAGGTTGAGGACCGAGAAATAGCGAGCTTTCCCTAGCCGTTCTATGAGCTCGTCTACCCGGGGCATGGGGTAGGCATCGAATTTCGACACTTCGTTGAGCTTTCTAAAGTCATTGCAGAAGCGCAGAGTACCGTCAGGTTTTGGGATGAGGACTATGGGGCTGGCCCACTCGCTCCTTGACTCCTCAATCACCCCTAACCTCAACATGGACCTTACTTCTTCTGAAATGGCCTGTTGCCGGGCCTCCGGTACACGATACGGCTTTAACCGTACCCTGACGTGGGGCTCGGTGACGATGTCATGTCGGACTACCGAAGTTCGACCAGGAAGCTCAGAGAATACGTCCCTATTTCGACTCACCAACTCTTTGGCTTCCTGAGCTTGTTTAGTCGACAGACTACCCGCTATCTTTACCGCGGAGGTGCCCTCCGGGACCTCGGGTGGAGCTGGGATCTTCCCCGCAGACAAGACAGTGCTTGGGCTGTCCCCAATGAGACACTCCCTATCTCTCCATGATTTCAGTAAATTTACATGATATACCTGTTCTGGCTTCCGCCGGCCTGGCTGGGATATCTTGTAATTCACTGACCCTACCTTCTCTTTCACCTCGTAGGGACCTTGCCACCGTGCCAAAAACTTACTGTCAATGGTGGGGACTAGCACCAGTACCCGGTCACCCAGGTTAAATGTCCGGACCTGGGCACTCCGGTTGTATACCCGGCTCTGTGCCAGTTGGGCGGCTTCCATGTGTTCCCGGACGATTGGTAGGACTGTCTCTATACGGTCCTGCATCTTTTCTATATGCTCTATAATACTCTTGTGGGGGGTGGGCTGTTGCTCCCACGCCTCTTTAGCGATGTCCAGCAACCCTCTTGGCCGTCGACCGTATAATAGCTCGAAGGGCGAGAATCCCGTAGATGCCTGGGGCACTTCTCGCACTGCAAACAATACGTACGGCAGCAACAGGTCCCAATCCTTTCCATCTTTGGCTACGGTTCTTTTAAGCATAGTTTTTAGGGTTTTGTTAAAGCGTTCCACTAGTCCGTCGGTCTGAGGATGGTATACGGACGTGTGCAACCGTTTAACCCCTAAAAGCTTGCAGAGCTCCCTCGTCACCTTAGACATGAAGGGCGTCCCCTGGTCGGTCAGGATCTCTTTTGGAATCCCCACCCTTGCGAACATACCCATGAGTTCTTTAGCTATGAGCTTAGCAGAAGTATGACGTAGTGGGATCGCTTCAGGATATCTGGTGGCATAGTCTAAGACCACCAAGATATGCTGGTGCCCTCTGGCCGACTTGTTTATGGGGCCTACCAGATCCATCCCTATTCTTTCGAAGGGGACCTCGATGATGGGCATGGGTACTAGGGGACTGCGATAGTGGGGCTGGGGGCTCGTCATCTGACACACTGGACAGGATTGGCAAAACCTTTTGACCTCCTCATAAACCCCGGGCCAATAGAACCTTTGCAGAATCCGCTCTTGGGTTTTTTTTACGCCCAAATGTCCTCCCAGCGCGTGGGAGTGGGCCATGTCCAGTACCACACGGCGGTATGGCTGGGGTACCACCAGCTGCTCCACTACCTCGTGCTGCACTTTGTCCACCCTATACAGCAGGTCCTGGTTAAAAGCCAGATGGGGAAACACCGAGTCGGCCCCTGGGTGCTGAGCCACCCCATTTACCACTGTCACCCCTTCCCTCGCCCGTAATAATGTCGGATCCTGGAGCTGGGCGGTCCCGAACGTGTCACGGGATACCTCCAGGTCCGGGATGGACGGGGTTTCCACGGATTCGCCTGCCAACCCCTCTAGGGGAAACCTATCGGGATGACACTCTACAGGTGATGTGGTGACCCCTACAGCTGGTATCCCTGCATCGGGATCCTCGGGCACTGGGCCCGATTGTCGTCTGTCCCTAAGGGAAGGCATATTGCTCTTCCATAGAGTCCAGAACAAAGGAAAATCCCTTCCCAGTATGGCGGCATAAGGGATTTGGCGTCCCACTCCGACGACATGCTGCACCTCTTTGCCCAACACGGACATGGTAACCCTGGCAGTGGGGTACTCCCGGCGGTCCCCATGGATACAGACAATGGACAGGGTTTGCTTCTCTGGGAGTGTCTCAGACACTAAAGACTCATGCACTAGGGTCACCAGGCTCCCAGAGTCCAGCAAAGCATTAATCGGATGCCCATCGACCAAGACTTGGCCGTGGCAGTGCCAACATTGAATCCCCGTGGTCCCTCCCCGGTCTCTCTTCCCTGGAGTAGGACTAGCCTTCCCCCCCCCTTTGTGGTTGGGTCCCTTTTTCCGGATCCCTAGCCTGAGAGGGAGCCCGACGGGATTCCTGCGCCTGCGTTGAGTCCCGCACCAAGTCCTGGGTTGCCACATACCTCTCGACAAGGCTTACTAACTGATCCAGGTTGCCGGGGTCTCCCTGACCAACCCAGCGCTGTATGGCCCTTGGCAGTGTGCGCACCAAACGATCGACCACCACCCGTTCCACCATCTGCGAGGGGCTCAATGTCTCAGGCTGCAGCCATTTTCTTACCAGGTGTAACAGGTCATAGGCCTGGGACCGAGCAGGCCGGGACTCGGAGAAGGCCCACCGGTAGACTCGATGTGCACGCACATAGGTATTAACCCCAAGACGAGCCAACACCTCCCCCTTCAGCCTCTTATAGCTTTTGGCTTCCTCCTGACTGAGGTCGAAGTAGGCCTTTTGTGCGTCTCCCACTAAAAATGGCGCCACTACTTCGGCCCACTGTTCTGCCGGTAACCTTTCCTGTTCCGCAGTGCGTTCGAAGACCATCAGGAACGCCTCGATATCCTCTTCGGGGCCCATCTTTCTTAATGCTGAGCGCACCTTATCCCGGGCAGCAGGTAGGACTGTGGTCCCCCCCGGGACGGCTTGTTGTTGTAACACACGCATGGACTCCTGCATAGTCGCCAGTTGCTGGGCCACTAGACTATTCAACTGCCGCTGGTCTCTCAGGGCTTCCTCATGTCTCAGAGTAGCCTCCTCATTACTTTGCACCAAGTGTCTAATGGCCTCCTCCATCTTATCTGGAGCCACAAAACTTGCCGGCTTAATATATGACATACAGTCCAAACAACACAATTTCCAGCCTCACTGCCGTTTGCCCGCTGAAGCCACCAATTGTGGGGATCCGCTCTGGTAGGCAGTGGTAGCGAGTGCAGTATAGAGGCAACACAGAATGGTCTTGGTGAAAAACACGATGCTTTGTTTATTCACACGGTGCATATTTGTGAAAGACGGTGCAGTTCATAGGGAGGGTGGTCACACACAACAGCAAAATAATAGTTCAAACACAGCAAGTCCCTGCTGCAGGCTACTTGAGGCCTGTTTCAGTCACATAAAGCAAAGTCTATTTAAAGCCAGGAGTAATGTCACCTTTTTCTCCTTGGTGAAGTAAGTCCATGGGTCTTGCTTCTAGCCACAGGACACGGATCCCTACTGGTTTCAGCTGCAGGATCCTGCACAGTCCTCCACGGGCCTCAGCACACAGCCCAGCTCACCTCCACTTCTCACTCTCACAGCCAGAGAACACCGAAGCTTCACATTGCACACCACACCCTTGTTGCTGGTCAGGTTTTAACCCTTCCCTGCAAAACCTGGCCTGGACCGTGGGGAGACAGGCACCCGCCCGCATATCTGCCTGCTCCCAATAAGAGCCGGCCCGGATCCGCTGTGTTAACAGCATAACCGCTGCAAAATGCACTTTTCTGGCTCTTACTCCACCGGGGCCAGGACCCCCGATGGCACGTACCTTCCGTCTACTACCACCCCAGGTACTCTCCTACAGGGGCTTCAAATGGGATAAGGTGTAAATAAACCAGTCCAGCAAAATTTGTCTTCCAAAAACCAAACGGCGCACTTTTCACTCTACGCCCCACTGTGTGGCCGTACAGTAGTTTACGGCCACATATGGGGTGTTTCTGTAAACGGCAGAGTCAGGGCAATAAAGATACAGTCTTGTTTGGCTGTTAACCCTTGCTTTGTTAGTGTGAAAAAATGGGTTAAAATGGAAAATTTGGCAAAAAAAATGAAATTCTCAAATTTCATCCCCATTTTCCAATAACTCTTGTGCAACCCCTAAAGGGTTAACGAAGTTTTTAAAATCAGTTTTAAATACCTTAAAGGGATTCTGTCACCTCCCCTCAGCCAAAAAACGATTTAAAAGCAGCCATGCAGCACAGCTTACCTGGATTAGGCTGTGCTCTTTTATCTTGAAATCCGTCCAGCAGTTACTTCAAAAAACGACTTTGATCAATAAGGAAATGCGTCCTGAAGGTGCCCAGAGGGGCGTTTTTTTCTTCTTAGTGAGCCCAGTACCGCCCCTCTTACAGTGCCCAGCCCGCCTTCCTTGTACTTTCTAACCGCCGCCCCCAGCCTGCCACAGCCTCCCCTCCCTCTCCTTTATTTTTTGTTATTTACAACATTCATCTTACAGGTTAGATCATGAGGTATTTTTATAGACCAGGTTGTCACGGATGCGGTGACACCTAATATGTATACTTTTTTTTTATTTATGTAAGTTTTACACAGTGATTTCATTTTTTAAACAAAAAAAATCATGTTTTAGTGTTTCCAAAGTCTGAGAGCCATAGTTTTTTCAGTTTTTGGGTGATTATCTTGGGTAGGGTATGATTTTTGCGGGATGAGATGACGGTTTGATTGCACTATTTTGGGTCTGTGTATGACTTTTTGATCACTTGCTATTACACTTTTTGTGATGTAAGGTGACAAAAAATTGCTTTTTTTACACCGTTTTTATTTTTATTTTTTTACGGTATTCATCTGAGGGGTTAGGTCATGTGATATTTTTATAGAGCAAGTTATTATGGACCCGGCGATACCTAATATATATACTTTTTTTATTTATGTAAATTTTAAACAATGATTTCATTTTTGAAACAAAAAAAATCATGTTTTAGTGTTTCCATAGTCTGAGAGCCATAGTTTTTTCAGTTTTTGGGTGATTATCTTAGGAAGGGAATAATTTTTGCGGGATAAGATGACGGTTTGATTGGCACTATTTTAGGGTGCATATGACTTTTTGATCGATTGCTATTACACTTTTGTGATGTAAGGTGACAAAATATGGTTTATTTAGCACAGTTTTTATTTTTTATCTTTTACAGTGTTCACCTGAGGAGTTAGGTCATGTGATATTTTTATAGAGTCGGTCGATACGGACGCGACGATACCTAATATGTATAAAAAAAATTATTTATCTAAGTTTTACACAATAACAGCTTTTTTAAAACAAAAAAAAATATGTTTTAGTGTCTCCATATTCTGAGCCATAGTTTTAAAATTTTTGGGTTGATTGTCTCAGGTAGGGGCTCATTTTTTGCGGGAGGAGGTGATGGTTAGATTGGTATTATTTTGGTGGGCAAACGCCTTTTTGATGGTTTGCTGTTGTACTTTTTGTGATGTAAGGTGACCAAAAAATTGTTTATTTAGCACATTTTTTTTTTTACTTTTTACGGTGTTTATCTGAGGGGTTAGGTCATGTGATATGTTTATAGAGCTGGTCGATACGGACGCGGCGATACCTAATATTTTTTACCATTTTTTTTTTTACTTTATTTGGGGAAAATGACATTTTTGTTTATTTTTACTTGAAACTTTGAATTTTTTGGGGTGAAAACGTTATTTTTTGAACTTTTTTTTCACTTTATTTTTTGTCCCACTTTGGGACTTCAAATTTTGGGGGTCTAATCCTTTACAATGCATTCCAATACTTCTGTATTGGAATGCATTGGCTGTATGAGTAATACAGTGAGTATTACTCATACAGCTTCCAGCTCGTGAGATCCAGGGGGCTGGATCTCACAGGCTAGTCACAGGAAGGCAGCGCCGATGCCTTAGGAAGGCATCGTGCTGCCTTCCATGCCATCGGGTCCCCCCTACAGACCCACGGGGACCCGATGGCACCACCGCACCATAAAAAGCCGCAAACCGCAGGTCTGAATTGACCTGCGGTTTGCGGCGATCGCCGACACGAGGGGGGTCACAGGACCTTCCGCGCATTTAGCCAAGGTGCCTGCTCAATGATTTGTTCCGATCACCGCCCGCCGTGCGGCGGTGATCAGAAATACACAGGGCGTACAGGTACGCCCTGTGTCCTTAAGTACCGGGACATCAGGGCATACCTGTACGCCCTGTGTCCGGAAGAGGTTAAGGGGGCCTTCACAAGTTGTGGAATTTTCTGCAAAAAAATCTGCAGGTGCGGTTTTTGTTGCAGATTATATTGCAGGTTTTATGTGTGAATAATGGGGCACCGGCATTTTAGACGTAGGTCAAAATAAAGGCTCTGCTCTGGCAGTGGATCCGCCGAAGTTAAGAAGAGACGTAGGCCGAGCTGTCTTACATTTAGACCATTTTCTATACCTGAAACAGGTATAGAAAATGATGACTGAGACCTGCCGGCCCACAATTTTAGATCTGGCGTGAGCGGGACAAAGTCAGAAATAGTGGCGCAACAGTTTTATGCGCCTGAAATACGCCTAATTTAGGAATATTTCTGCTTAGTAAATGACCCCCAATGTTGCTGATTTCTGTGCATGTTACATCTCCATTGAAATGAATGGAGATATTTAGCTACAGGCGATCAGCAACAAAACCTTACATCCATTCTGTCACGCTGTGGAATATTAATTCTGCAGCGTAACAGATCACAGGTATTGGCGCTTTTCATCCCCATAAGTGAACATGGGGAATGTCTTTATGGTGCAGATTTTGTTGCGGAAAATTCCACAACATTTGAAGCCACCCTGCAACACAAATAATCAAACTGAAAGTAGAGGAGAACATTTAGTAAAACTGTTGCACTTGTGAGACAGGAAGACCATGCACAATATTCACTGTTCACTGCTTTTGTATATAGAAGTTTTATTGTCCTGATGAAGGGGGCCGTTCGCCCCTGAAACGCATTGACAGCACTTTGAATAAAGATTACCTTCACTGGTACCATCCTGGTCCTCTGCATCAGCGCCGTTTGGAAAGGTCTGAACTTGCTCTCATCCGCATTTTTCTTCATCCCACAAATCGTAACCAACGAAAAAGGGCATAGACCTTGGCAGCAGATGCAGATTTCCCTGCTCGCTGGACAGGATCAATCCAGCAAAGCGACTTATAGGTGTTGTGACTCATCACAACCCCAATTGGTAAGCAGAATCTGTGTATTTCCACTATAAGTAGCCCTACGGTTCTACACACTAAGCGCTGTCTTTTCAGGCCCCTGAGAATGGACACCCCCTCCAAGGTGCCAGCTGAAGAGAATCTAACAGGGCAATTGGAGCAATGAATGGGATGAGATCTGGAACCATGTGAGGTACAGGACTGGTTCTAGCTTTCTTTGAAAGAGATTCTCATGTCCTATAATAAGTATGATTTTCACTAATTACATTAATTATTAGATGGATAGATAGATAGATAGATAGATAGATAGATAGATAGATAGATAATAGATTAGAAAGATAAATAGATAATAGATAGATAGATAACGGATATATAATAAGATAGAAAAATATTCTACAAAGATCGACTATATTAAGAGAGAATTAAACGGTATCATAAAGAGTATAATAATGGCATTATAAAGTGTACATATTTGATACTTACATTATCCAGGCTTTGCATATACATAATGGAACTCTTAACATTTGGAAATTGGCGTGTATTTGGCAGAAATTGACACTCAGCATTATAGCGTGTTATATTATTACTTGTGCAGCTTGCCGGCCCCTTAGAAGTCATTGTTTTGTTCACCAAGATACCAGTTATTTGACTTGAGCACCTACAGTAAAATAAATGTAATTGCACAATTAATGTAAGTTCCCATAAAATGCCTTCTACAAAAACACTAAAGGTAAGTGTTGGATTCCTCTGCAGCTCCATCGCAGGGGAAAGCATTACACGGTTTCTGTTTTGTGAGCTGTCTGTGTAATGAATAGATGTGCCTGGTCCTCCAGAGTGTGAGACGCTCTTTATTAATTAAGGTTCTGAACACAAAAATCCCAGGGATCAGGACTTTTTTGTAAATCTCAGAGCCTTTAGACTCTGTGAAGGAAAGATTTGTATCCTCTGCACAACGAAAAAGGGCATAGACCTTGGCAGCAGATGCAGATTTCCCCGCTCACTGGCTGCACTTACCCCTCCGTCATGCCTCCAATGTCACAGAACATGCAGCTGAACAGGAAGACTCCAGAACACATCTGGTCAGAATTCGGGAAGAAGAGCCCACCGTCGGTCAAACCACAGCAGAAAGGGGCGGCAGTGGAGGCACCATGGAGGGGTAAGTACAGTGGATCTTTCCTCCACAGGGATTTTCAGAAAAGAAGAAGAACACCTTTAAGGATGTCCATGGCCAGGATCTGCATGCGGATTAATGGTAATTTCTGGGCTCCACCTGACTTGTCATATAAAATAATACTTAAAACTTGTCAGTATGAAACAATACTGTAGATCGTTGCGGTTTCACCACAGGCAACTGAACATTTGCAAATTCCGCAGAATTCAGCTCACGTGGGGACATACCCTGAGGCTGCATTCAGATGACATAATATGTAACAGATCCCCATGATAGTGGTAATTTGGGTCGTAAGACGTGGGGTCGGGGTGGGATTTGCAGCTGTAAGGCCTCTTTCACACGAGCAGGTTTTTCATCCAGGTTTGAATTGAATGCATTGAACTTGCACTGAACCCTGACCCATTCCTTTCTATGGATCTGTGTACATGAGCGTTGTTTTCCACGCATCATCTCTGTGTTACATGAAAATCGCAGCATGTGTTTAAGGCCTCATGCACACGACCGTTGTGTGTTTTGCGGTCCACAAATTGCAGAGCCGCAAAACACGGATGGCGGATTTGCAGAACGGCGCGGACAGCCGTTAATATAACTGCCTATTCTTGTCCGCAAAATGGACAAGAATTGCGAACCACGGAATGGAGCAACGGATGTGGAAAGCACACGGAGTGCTGTCTGCATCTTTTGCGGCCCCATTGAAGTGAATGGGACCGCATCCAAGCAGCAAATACTGTGGCTCGGATGCGGACCAAAACAACGGTCGTGTGCATTGGGCCACATTCTGTGTTTTTCACGCAGCCCTGGTGAATAGGCTGCATGAGGTGATTGAGGTGAATAGGACTTCCCTGACTTCCCTGAAAAACGCATTTCAGTCCGGATGCAAACCATTTTTCACTGATGGTTGCTAGGAGATGTAGATTGTTATTCTTCCGTTTTTTCTCACTCTTGCGAAAAACACATCAAAGCGGATTGCACCCGTGTGGAAAAAACTGAACCACTGAATGCAGAACTTGAGTTCAAAACCATCAGTTTTTTCCTGAACAGATCCAGCCACAATCCAAATCGTTCATGTGAAAGGGGACTTAGTCAAAGGCAAGACTGGATAGTGTCCTTTGCTGATTTTGTGAATCCATAGCAATCACCCTGAAGCAACAGCACACTTTGCATTTGACTTTCCATTGCTATCAAAATCCGTCGTGAAAATCTGCAAAGTTTCTGTATCAAAATGCACATTTTGGATTAAAAATCCACAGCATGCTCTTAGTTTTTCTATTTAAGCTAATTTTCTCTATGTGTGGATTGATTTTGGAAAAGCATAATGCTGCCAGTGTTATCCAATACATTCCAGAACTGTAAGGGTTACATAGCACCATAAATCAATATAATGTTATGTGACCCCGTCAGTGCTGGGAGGTCAGGCTGGGAGCTGCGCTGTGGACTCACAGCGTGACACACGCTCATCTGCAAGGGGCCTTACACTTCTCCACAACTTGATGCCTGGCCTGTCTGGTATGTTCCTTGGTTTTAATGATGCTGTTTGATCACTAATGTTCACTAACAAACTTCTGAGGTCTTCAACAGCTGTAGTTAAATAATAAATTACACACAGGTGGACTCTGTTTACTAATTATGTGACTTCTGAAGGCAATTGGACACACTGGATTTTAGTTAGGGGTATCAGAGTACAGGGGGTTGAATCCAAATGCACGCCACACTGCACAGGTTTTTAATTATTAAAAATGTTGAAAACCATGTATCAGTCTCTCTTTACTTCGGACATACCGTTACTTGCTAGTTTGTGTTGATCTATCAAAATAAAATCCCAATAAAATACATTTAATGCCTCATGCAAATGGCCGTTGTGCAACCGTTCCGTGCATTGGGGACCAAAACTTGAATGGGTCGGTGATTTGTCCGCACCGCAAACAAAATAGAACATGTTCTATTTTTTGCGGTGCGGAAGCAAGGACAGAAACACCAGGGAAGCACTCCGTAGTGCTTCCGTCGGGTTCCGTGCCTCCGTTTAGCACAGCAGCTCCGGATTGCGGACCCATTCAAGTGAATGGGTCCACATCAGTGATGCAGGGAGCACACAGCCGGTGCCCACATATTGCGGACCCGCTGTTTGCGGGCCGCAATACGGCCACAGCCGGGCAATGGCCGTGTGCATGAGGCCTAAGTTTGTGGCTGTAGCATGAAATACTTTTTCAAGGCACTGTAGATCAGTCCAGTAGGTATGAATGAAAGCACAATAGCATTCTGATGTTCTCATATGATGTTAAATAACAATATACAAGAAGGAAAACCCAGGGTTAGGCTACTTTCACACTTGCGTTCAGAGCGGATCCGTCTGGTGTCTGCACAGACGGATCCGCTCTTATAATGCAGACGATGGGATCCGTTCAGAACAGATCCGTCTGCATTATAGTTTAGAAAAAATTCTAAGTGTGAAAGTTGCTCAGACGGATCCGTCCAGACTTTACATTGAAAGTCAATGGGGGACTGATCCGTTTCAAAATTGCACCATATTGTGTCAACTTCAAACGGATCCGTCCCCATTGACTTACATTGTAACTCTGGACGGATCCGTTTGGCTCTGCACGACCAGGCGGACACCCGAACGCTGCAAGCAGCGTTCGGGTGTCGGCCTGCTGATCGGAGCGGAGGCTGAGCGCTGGCAGACTGATGCATTCTGAGCGGATCCGCATCCACTCAGAATGCATTAGGGCTGGACGGAAGCGTTCGGGCCACTTGTGAGAGCCTTCAAACGGAACTCACAAGCGGAGCCCCGAACGCTAGTGTGAAAGTAGCCTAGGTATCCCATGCAATATTTAAGACACTGGTGTGTAATTAATATTAAGGGAAGGGATGTGAATTAGGTTAATGATATGTAATTAAGATGAGTAGTGCCATAAAGAACGGTTAACAGTTGTAAACAGTGGCTCGCCAACGAGCACAGACCATAGGTATGGAGCTCACTCCCAGGGCCACACCCTCAGCCCAAATAAGCAAATGCAATCAAAGGAGAAAACTGGAGGGCACACAAAATATCTGGATAACACAGGGAATATTCAGATGGCGATATAAAACCTTTAACAACTGGTATATAAAAAAATAAAATAAAAAGTGTTAGGTAATGATTGCATCCTAGTACTAAATTATAATGGGATATGGTGCATTGGTCAACACAAGTGGTAGCGTCAGTTAACGAGGTGCTGAGCACTCCATAGGCCTCATGCACACGGACGTTGGGCGGCCGTGGCCGTATTGCGGCCCGCAAAATGGCGGGTCGGCAATCCACGGCCGCCGGCCGTGTGCACCACGCATCACGGATGCGGACCTGTTCACTTAAATGGGTCCACAATTCCGGAGATGTGGAAAGGAGTCACGGAACGGAACACCGGAAGCACTATGGAGTGCTTCCGTGGTGTTTCTGTCCGTTGTTCCACACCGCAAATAAATATGACATGTCATATTTAAGTTGAATGGGTCCGGCCCGCTGCACAGATATAGAGTTTATTGTACTCTCTATATTTGTAGGTGATTTAGGCTATATTTGCCTTATGTAAATAATAGGCTTAGGTTAGGGAACATTGATCCTCACATAATTGAACTTAATGCTCAGCACCTCGTTAACTGAGGGCCGTTTCTAGGGGCGGGCGGGACGGGCGGCCGCCCGGGGCGCTGTCAGAAGCAGGGGGCGCCCGTTGAGGTAAAAATAAAAAAAAAATAAAAAAAAATTTCGTTATGAAGGTAAAGGATCGGGCGGCCGGCCGGCGGCGCCCCTCATGCTGAGCCTCCTGAGCGGCCGGCTCAGTGGTGCGCAGCCTGCCTGCGCTGCAGACTGCTGAGTTGTTAGTGTAGCGTGGCCGAGCTCTGTACAGGAGCATTTGTTTCTTGTACCCGGCCGGACTGAAAGGAAGTGCACACTAAGTGAGCACTTCCTGTCAGCCGGGTACAGGAAACAAAAGCTCCTGTACCGCGGAGCGAACAGAGCTCGGCCACGCTACATTAGAGGTGACATTGACAAGGGGGAGTAGAATGAGACTGAGAGTGACAAGGGAGGGGGGGAGTAGTAGAATGAGAGTGACAAGGGAGGGGGAGTAGTAGAATGAGAGTGACAAGAGGGGGGGGGGAGTAGTAGAATGAGAGTGACAAGGGAGGGGGGGGGAGTAGTAGAATGAGAGTGACAAGGGGGGGGGGGAGTAGTAGAATGAGAGTGACAAGGGAGGGGGGGAGTAGTAGAATGAGAGTGACAAGGGGGGGTGGGGGGAGTAGAATGAGAGTGACAAGGGGGGGGGAGAAGAGAGTGACAAAGGGGGGGGAGAAGAGAGTGACAAAGGGGGGGGGGAGAAGAGTGACAAGGGAGGGGGGGGAGAAGAGTGACAAGGGAGGGGGGGGAGAAGAGAGTGACAAGGGAGGGGGGGGGAGAAGAGAGTGACAAGGGAGGGGGGGAGAAGAGAGTGACAAGGGAGGGGGGGAGAAGAGAGTGACAAGGGAGGGGGGGGGAGAAGAGAGTGACAAGGGAGGGGGGAGAAGAGAGTGACAAGGGAGGGGGGGGAGAAGAGAGTGACAAGGGAGTCCGCAGAGCCAGACTGCAGCCAGAGACCAGATCATCTAATTGTCCTGGCAGTAAGTAGACAATGCAATATGTGTATTATTTAATTGTTTAGTTATTAATACTACATTTTGCGGACCGCACATTGCCGGCACTAAGAGAATATGCCTATTCTTGTCCGTTATTGGGGACAAGAATAGGACATGTACTATTTTTTTTCAGGTTCGGAATTGCGGATCCGGGTCCGCAATTCCGGATCTGATAAGGGGGGGGCGGGGGTGCCAATTTTTATCTTGCCTAGGGCGGCAAAAATCCTTGCACCGGCCCTGGTCAGACTTACTGACGTCACGCGCCTGATCCTCCCACTAGGCGGTGCAGGCGCGTGACATACAGTGACTGAGTGAGCGCCGCACTGCCTGCCTGTTACCGCCCGCCCTGAGCCCCTGAGCAGTGCTGATGCCTGCTGTGAGGCGAGTGATGGTCTGGGGGGGCATTAATTACAATGGGGGGATGGGGGTTATTACAATGGGGGGGGGGGCATTAATTACAATGGGGGGAATTAATTACAATGGGGGGGCCACTGTGGGAGACATGAAAATGGGGGCCACTGTCACTGTGGGGGACATTAAGTTTAATAAGGATCACTATGGACATTATTTAGAATGGAGGCTGCTGTTGGTGTCATTACTCATTATAACTGTATAATGTCTGATAGGCCTAGTCCTGAGCTGAGTTATATTACCCTGCCCATGCCCTGTATAATAATGTACCCATCCCTGATACCCCTTAGTTATATTACCCTGCTGGAGTAATATAACTAAGGGGTATCAGGGTACATTATTATACAGGGCAGGGTAATATAACTCAGGACTAGGCCTATCAGACATTATACAGTTATAATGACATCCACAGCAGCCTCCATTCTAAATAATGTCCATAGTGATCCTTATTAAAAATAATGTCCCCCCACAGGCAGGCAGTGCGGGCGGCGGCGCTCACTCACTGTACCTCACGCACTGCGTGGCGTACAGTGAGTGAGGTCAGCACCGCCGCCCGCACTGCCTGCCTGTCTGTTACCGGGGGGGGGGGGGGGGGAGTTTTTTTGACACTCGCCCTGAGAGAAATTTTACCTAGAAACTGCACTGAACTGACGCTACCACTTGTGTTGACCAATGCACCATATCCCATTATAATTTAGTACTAGGATGCAATCATGACCTAACACTTTTTTTATATATGTTTTTATATATTTTTTTATATACCAGTTGTTTTTTAATAAAAGGTTTTATATCGACATCTGAATATTCCCTGTGTTAGGCTACATGCACACGAACGTTGTTTGTTTCCGTGTCTGTTCCGTGTTTTTTGCGAATAGGATGCGGACCCATTCATCTAAATGGGTCTGCAAAAAACGCGCACCTATTTTTTTCTAGTTTGCGGACAAGGATAGGCATTATTACAATGGATCCGCAAAAAGAACGGATGCCATACGGAACGTCATCAGGTTTTTTTGGGCGGATCCGCAATGTGCATGTAGCCTTATCCAGATATTTTGTGTGCCCTCCTTTTTTCTCCTTTGATTCCATAAAGAACGGTGTAAAAGTGATATGCGCAGTGTAAATAAATATAAGAAGAATAAAAGACTCAGGGGGAGATTTATCAAACTGATGTAAAGTAGAACTGGCTTATTTGCACATAGCAACCAATTAGATTTCACCTTTCATTTTCCAAGGGAGCTGTGAAAAATAAAAGGTGGATGGGCAACTGAGTCAGTTCTGTTTTACACCAGTCTTAATAAATCCCCTTATTGCTCTATTTGTTTCTGCCAGGTTTGAAATGAAAACGTTTGAAAGCAACAAAAATAAATAAAAAGGAAATTGGAAGGTAATTGCTTATATAGTAATTACTGGGAAGAAAGAAGATAAAATAGCAACTCTATAGACTAAAAAATTAATTTAAATTAACTAATAATTATTTAGGTGATTAGGTAGAATCCATAAAATTGCATAAGGTTCACATAGTTCATACAATACAACAATAAACAATATATATTTATATATATCGCCTTGCGATCATAAATTGCATCCTGGTCTCTATAAGGGACACGAAAGGTTCCAGAAAACTATTAATAGAAAATCTTATTGGATTTTTAGATTACAGACCCTTAGGCCCCTTGCAGATGAGCGTTCCTCCCGCAGCGAGTCCGCAACGCAGCTCCCGGCCTGACCCCCCAGCGCTGCCGGGGGTCACATAGCATTATATTGATTTATGATGCTATGAAACCCTTAGGACTCGTTCACACAAACGTGTAAAGCCCGTGCACCAACCGTGGGGCAGGCGCATGGGGATCGCAGACCCATTCACTTGAATGGGTGCGCGATCCTTCCGTTCCGCAAAAAGATAGAACAAGTTCTATCTTTTTGCGGTGTGGAAGCACGGAATGGAACCCTAGAAAGCACTACGTAGTGCTTCCGTAGTGTTCCGTTCCATTCTTCCGTTCCGCATCTCCGGATTTGCGGAACGCAATACGGCAACGGGCATCACGCGTTCGTGTGAACGAGCCCTTACAGTTCTGGAAGGTATTGGATAACAGTGGCATAATGCTGCCAGTGTTATCCAATACATTCCAGAACTGTAAGGCCCCTTTCACACGGGCGAGTATTCCGCGCGGATGAGATGCGTGAGTTGAGCGCATTGCACCCGCACTGAATCCCGACCCATTCATTTCTATGGGGCTGTTCACATGAGCGGTGATTTTCTCGCATCACTTTTGCGTTGCGTGAAAATCGCAGCATGCTCTATTTTGTGCGTTTTTCACGTAATGCAGGCCCCATAGAAGTGAATGGGGTTGAGTGAAAATCGCAAGCATCCGCAAGCAAGTGCGGATGCGGTGCGATTTTCATGCACAGTTGCTAGGAGACGATCAGGATGGAGACCCGATCATTATTATTTTCCCTTATAACATGGTTATAAGGGAAAATAATAGCATTCTGAATACAGAATGCATAGTACAATAGCGCTGGACGGGTTAAAAAAATAAATAAATAATTTAACTCACCTTAATCTACTTGATCGCGCAGCCCGGCTTCTCTTCTGTCTGTCTTCTGTGCTGTGTGGAGAAACAGGACCTGTGGTGATGTCACTCCGGTCATCACATGATCCATCACCATGGTAAAAGATCATGTGATGGATCATGTGATGACCGGAGTGACGTCACCACAGGCCCTGTTCCTCCACACAGCTAAGATGAAGACAGAAGGAGATGCCGGCTTCACGATCAAGTGGACTAAGGTGAGTTAATTATTTATTATTATTTTTTAACCCCTCTAGCGCTATTTTACTATGCATTCTGTAAACAGAATGCTATTATTTTCCCTTATAACCATGTTATGAAGGAAAATAATACAATCTACAGAACACCGATCCCAAGCCCGAACTTCTGTGAAGAAGTTTGGGTTTGGGTACCAAACATGATCGATTTTTCTCACGCGAGTGCAAAACGCATTACAATGTTTTGCCCTCGCGCGGAAAAATTGCGCGTGTTCCTGCAACGCACTCGCACATTTTCCCGCAACACCCGTGTGAAAAAGGCCTAAGGGTTACATAGCATCATAAATCAATATAATGCTATGTGACCCCCGTTAGTGCTGGGAGGTCAGGCCGGGAGCTGCGATGTGGACTCGCAGCGGGAGCAACACTCGTCTGAAAGGGGCCTAACTCCTAACTCTAAATGAAATGACACACAGTATGAATACAAAGTAAATTTATAGTAATTGAATTTTTTGTAGTTTTTTTTATAACATTTATTTTTCATTTTATTAATATATAATTTATTCATATTACACATATTTTTGATACTTTGTTTATACAAAATATTATTTTATATATTTATACTGCATATTGTGTGAACTATGCGAACCTTATGCAATTTTCTGGACTCTCACTTAGGGCTCATGCACTCGGCCGTTGCCCCGCGGTGGCCGTATTGCGGCCCGCATACGGCGGGTCCGCAATACACGGGGCACTGGTCGAATTGGTCCGCAAACCCGGAGATGCAGTACAGAAGCACGGATTGGAACCCCACGGAAGCACTAAGGAGTGCTTCTGTGATGTTTCTGGCCGTGCCACCGCATCGCAAAAAAGTAGTGCATGCAGACCGTCGGATGCGGATCGCGGACCACATTCAAGTAAATGGTTCCACGATCCGCATGCGGCTGCCCCGCGGTCGGTGCCCGTGCATTGCAGACCGCAATTTGCAGTCCGCAGCATGGGCCGGCCACTCATAATTACTGGTAATTTCATTAATTTTGCTTTGTCTATAGAGTTGTTTTTTATCTCCTTTTTACCTAGTACTTACTATATAAATAATTACTTAACAATTTCCTTTTCCTTGCTTTTTTTGATTTTACACCTTTTAGAAATAGAACGCTTTTATATCTTGCATTTTTTTTATTAATTTTATATTTAATTACACAGCACATATCACATTTTACAGCATTCTTTATGACACTCTTCATCTTAACTATACATCATTAAACCAATTCAGATCCGTTCCATCTGATATTAATTACCCACCAGTGTGTTGAATATCGCATGGGATACTTACCCTGTGTATTCATTATGATTTACTGTTATTTAAGGCCTCATGCACAGTATTTTTTCACTGTCGGCAAAACGGGGTTCCGTTGGTCCGTGATCCGTGACCGTTTTTTCGTCCGTGGGTCTTCCTTGATTTTTGGAGGATCCACGGACATAAAAAAAGTTGTTTTGGTGTCCGCCTGGCCGTGCGGAGCAAAACGGATCCGTCCTGAATTACAATACAAGTCAATGGGGACGGATCCGTTTGGCGTTGACACAATATGGTGCAATTGCAAACGGATCCGTCCCCATTGACTTTCAGTGT
This sequence comes from Bufo gargarizans, assembly GCF_014858855.1. Lineage (NCBI taxonomy): Eukaryota > Metazoa > Chordata > Amphibia > Anura > Bufonidae > Bufo > Bufo gargarizans. Next base: position 153,232,704 of record NC_058086.1, on the reverse strand, counting down.
AAAGTCTGGAGTCCCTTTTATACTATCGGATCGGAGTTTTCTCCAATCCAATGGTATATTTTAACTTGAAGCGTCCCCATCACCATGGGAACGCCTCTATGTTAGAATATACTGTCAGATATGAGTTACATCGTGAAAACTCATATCCGACAGTATATTCGAACACAGAGGCGTTCCCATGGTGATGGGGACGCTTTTAGTTAGAATATACTACAAACTGTGTACATGACTGCCCCCTGCTGCCTGGCAGCACCCGCTCTCTTACAGGGGGCCATGATCAGCACAATTAACCCCTCAGGTGCCGCACCTGAAGGGGTTAATTGTGCGTATCATAGCCCCCTGTAAGAGATCAGGGCTGCCAGGCAGCAGGGGGCAGACCCCCCCCTCCCCAGTTTGAATATCATTGGTGGCCAGTGCGGTTCCCCCTTCCTCCATCTATTGTAATAAGAACATTGGTGGCCAGTGTGTGGCCTCCCCCGGCCCCCCTCCCTCCCTCTATTGTAATAATAACATTGGTGGCCAGTGTGCCCCCCCCCGGCCCCCTCTCCCTCCCTCTATTGTAATAAGAACATTGGTGGCCAGTGTGCGGCCTCCCCTGGCCCCCCCTCCCTCCCTCCCTCTATTGTAATAAGAACATTGGTTGCCAGTGTGCGGCCTTCCCTCTCCCCCCCCCCCCCCCCGATCATTGGTGGCAGCGGAGTTCCGATCTGAGTCCCAGTTTAATCGCTGGGGCTCCGATCGGTAACCATGGCAACCAGGACGCTACTGCAGTCCTGGTTGCCATGGTTACTTAGCAATAGTAGAAGCATCATACTTACCTGCTGACTGCTGCGATGTCTGTGTCCGGTCGGGAGCTCCTCCTACTGGTAAGTGACAGGTCTGTGCGGCGCATTGCTAAATGAACTGTCACTTACCAGTAGGAGGAGCTCCCGGCCGGACACAGACATCTCAGCAGCCAGCAGGTAAGTATGATGCTTCTACTATTGCTAAGTAACCATGGCAACCAGGACTGCAGTAGTGTCCTGGTTGCCATGGTTAACGATCGGAGCCCCAGCGATTAAACTGGGACTCCGATCGGAACTCCGCTGCCACCAATGATCGGGGGGGGGGGGAGAGGGGGGCCGCACACTGGCCACCAATGTTATTAATGCAATAGAGGGAGGGGAGGCCGCACACTGTGCCACCAACGTATTAATACAATAGAGGGAGAAAGGGGGTGGGCGGGGGGCGCACACTGTGCCACCAATATTATTACAATAGAGGGAGGAAGGGGGGGGCGCACACTGTGCCACCAATATTATTACAATAGAGGGAGGGAGGGGGGGCGCACACTGTGCCACCAATGTTATTAATACAGTAGAGGGAGGGAGGGGGGGCCGCACTGGCCACCAATGAAATTTAAACTGGGGAGGGAGGGGGGTCTGCCCCCTGCTGCCTGGCAGCCCCGTATCTTTTACAGGGGGCTATGATACGCACAATTAACCCCTTCAGGTGTGGCACCTGAGGGGTTAATTGTACGGATCACAGCCCCCTGTAACAGATCGGGTGCTGCCAGGCAGCAGGGGGCAGTCATGTACACAGTTCGTAGTATATTCTAACTAGAAGCGTCCCCATCACTATGGGAACGCCTCTGTGTTAGAATATACTGTCGGATCTGAGTTTTCACAAAGTGAAAACTCAGCTCTGAAAAAGCTTTTATGCAGACGGATCTTCGGATCCGTCTGTATGAAAGTAACCTACGGACACGGATCACGGACACGGATGCCAATCTTGTGTGCATCCGTGTTCTTTCACGGACCCATTGACTTGAATGGGTCTGTGAACCGTTGGCCGTCAAAAAAATAGGACAGGTCATATTTTTTTGACGGACAGGATACACGGATCACGGTCTCGGCTGCAAAATGGTGCATTTTCCGATTTTTCCACTGACCCATTGAAAGTCAATGGGTCCACGAAAAAAAACGGAAAATGCCACAACGGCCACGGATGCACACAACGGTCGTGTGCATGAGGCCTAACTGGTATGAGGATGCCAGGATACTATTGTGCCTGAGGAAGTTAGCAATATGCTTATGAAACGTGTAGCACTGTTCACTAGGGTCAGACTGGCTAAGTATAGTGGCCCTGGAAAAAAACTATGAGTGGCCCCATGTTGCAGGCAAATCCAAATTGACAGAAGGCGAGGCACTCAAGTAGGCAGGGACAGCAGAAGCAGACAGGGGACAGCAATACCTTACTTTTTAGGGTACTTTCATACTTGGTTACTTGGCCTAGGGGTGCGCCCCATCCTGGCCACTTCGCCTGGTTCTAACAGGTATGAGGTCACCCGTTTCCTCTGCACTTTCAAATTTTCGCCTGTTAGTTTATTTGCAGGGTTTTTCCTATACAGGTAAGTTCGCACTGACTCCGTCTGTGTACCTGTCAGATCTATGTTCACGCTTTTAATTTGTCCCTTCGTCTGTCCGGCTAGGTCAGGTTCCACTAAGCCGTGTTACGGGTTCTTATTCCGGTACGTGTTTCTCTGTCGTGCATCACTTCGAATACCATTCCGTCATCATCCTCTAGTTTTTTTTTTTCCTCTTTATTTGTCATGCCTTTTGTTTTCTAACAACGCTGCCATGTCTCGAGCTTCGGATATGGAGGACAGCCTGTCCGTCTCCGGCTCGGTCATGTCAGGCCAGGCGGGTCCATCATCCCTTCGGAGCTGGACCATACCAAAGCTATTGGCAGAGCTGAACCGGAGAGGCATCCCGCACCCGGCCACCGCAAGGAAGGCAGAGCTGTACAAGCTTCTCATGACCAGCCCCAGCACTTCGGCAGTGCAGCAGGAGGCGTCCTCCATTCAGTTGTCACTGGTACAGCTACAATCAACCCTAAACTCCTTGGTCGACTCGGTAGCAGACATCCGGGCAAGGGTATCGGAGCTGGAATCCCGGCCACCCATGGCACCCCCGGCACCCTTCACGCTGATTGCACCATCTACATTGGGTTGGCTGGCTCCAGGTACGCCAAGGCCCATTCCCTAGGTGTCCCCCTCACACTTCATTCCCGACAACCTCAAAAGAGACATTCTGGCAGGGAAGGATGTCAACCTGGCGTCGATCCTCATTGCCGCTCAAGACGTACCCGAGAACAGGGTCATCAACTGTGGGGATGTGTCTGTGGTCCTCCGGGCCAAGGACTCGCGGCTTAACCGCAAGTTGACAACCCCTGAGTTTGTCTTGGCTTTCAGCCTCTTCAGAGACATCATCTGCACCGCACAGCCGGAGAGGAGAGAAGAGCTGGACAGCTACTTGTACCTGGTCACTGACCTGGGTCACAAGTATGGTGGTTCGGCCTCCTACGACTACCATAGTTCCTTCTCGGCTAAGGCGGCGGCAGCATTGGCCCAAAATTCAGTATGTCACCAGCTGGTCTTTGATTGACATGGAGCTCTTCTGTCGTCACTTCGCTGGCCTCAGGGCACCCAACTGTGCGACATGTCAATCAATTTTCCACTCTTCTGAATGGTGCCCAAATAGCGCCCACCCTTAATTCCCTGATTCCCTCGGAGGAATTTGCCATGCGTTACTCCTCAGTGGACGACGCAATTCAGGCCATCCTGTTGCATGGTAGGGGCGCTTGGTTGGCAAAGTTTGACATCGCCGATGCGTTTAAGCTCCTTCCCATCCAACCTCAGTTGTGGCAGTTCTACAGCATCGAGTGGGCCGGGCAGTATTTTTTCGCCAACAGACTCACGTTTGGATCCAAGAGTAGCCCCTGGTTATTCGACCAACTGGCCAAGGAGCTACATTGGATCTTGATCCATCACGGGGGTCTCTGGTCAGTCATCCACTACCTCGATGACTTTCTAGACGTGGAGGACCCGCAGGGCGGGTCTGGCATTCTCACCATCCTCCTGGAAATATTCGCCAGTCTGGCTGTTCCGGTCGCGGAGTCCAAGACTGAGGGTCCCGCCACGAGGGTCTCGTTCCTGGGCATCATCCTGGATTCGGTTCTATTGCAGGCCAGCCTCCCGGAAGAGAAACTCGCTCAGTGTCGGGAGGTAATTTCCCAGGCGGCTTCCTCGGGGTGCCTCACTAGGATCATGCCCCAGGGGAGGACTTTCGTGTCGAGGCTGCTCCAGCTTCTTCCCTCAGCGCTCGAGAAGGACAGCGTCATCCGGTTGGACGGCCAGGCCATGGCAGACCTGGCCATGTGGGAATTGTTCCTGTCCCGATGGAACGGCGTCTCCTTTTTTGTGTCTCCTTGGTCTCCCTCCTGCCCGACAATTTTTTCGGACGCCGCTGCATCCTGCGGTTACGCGGCCATTTGGGGTCCCTGTTGGCTAGCGGACCGTTGGCCCACTTCAATCCTAGAGGAGGCCGAGTCCATCCGCACCTCCTCCCTGTTGGAGTTGTACCCCATCGTTGCAGCGGCCCAGGCATGGGGTCACCTCTGGGCTAACTTGCCAGTGATGTTCGAGACAGACAACCAGGCCTTGGTCGACATCTTAGCCAAGGGCAGGGCCAAGTCCCCCAAAATCATGGCACTATTGCGCCAGCTAGTTTGGCTGGCCCTGTCACACAACTTTCATGTGCATTGTAGCCACATTCCGGGTCAGCAAAATGTGGCAGCTGACGCTCTATCCCGGTTTAATTTCACTCTTTCTTCAGGTCATGCCGGAGGCCGAGCCGCTCAGATATCCCACCCCGGCTTTCAGTTCCCTGACAATGGACTAGGTATTCTCGTCTCTTCGGCAAGAGACCTGGCGCAGCAGTCCCTCGCCCCCAATACGGCCAGGAACTATCTTTCAGGTCTAATAACCTTCCAGGAGTTTTCGCGTCTGCACCCGCAGGGTGGCCTGGCAGACATTCCTTACATCATGGCCTTCATTGCCCATTGTCACCACCAGTTACATCTCTCCTACAATACCATTAAGTTGTACCTGGCGGGCGTCCAACACCACACCATGCTCCGCAACCCGGGGGCGGCTCAATTTTTTCTGCGCACGCGATTAGGGCCACCTTGGAGGGGTCCAGAAGGATAGGCCCAATCCCCCATCCCGTAGACAGGGCGTCACTGGGGAGATGTTCCGGAAATTGTCTTCAGCCCTGGATGGTGCTCCTTTTGGGCCCTTTTCCAGCTTGGTCTTTAAAGCAGCCATGTATTTGGGCTTTTACGGCTTCCTTAGGCCAGGCGAGTTCACTTGCAGTGCGGCAGGACGGTGCAGTCTGCACAGAGAACAGCCGGTGTGGAATCAAGAATTACACGCTGAAGTTAATTTTCACCAAGACTAGCCAAACAGGTCCCCCGGTGGAGGCTCAGTTTTTCCCGACTGGTAATAGATGGTGCCCGGTACAGGTGTTTGGCCAGCTCATGGTCGCCCTCCAGGATGCTCCCCCTCACAGCCCTCTACTACCACATCTTGATGGCGCTCTCACCGCGGCGCAGTTCATCAGCCACATCCGCACGGTTGCTGCTGGCTTGGGGGTTGACCCCGGCGCTATATCCGGCCATTCCTTCTGCATTGGAGCGGCTTCCATGGCTTCCCGGCATGGGGTCCCCGCCCATGTCATCCGAAAGATGGGAAGGTGGCATTCGTCTTGCTTCACTAGATACATACCTAACCCCCAGGTGGAGATTTTGCAGGCGTTTCAGTCATTGGTATTATAAGGTAATAAAGTCTTGTAACTTAACTAGCTTGGTTTCCTTTTTGCCCCCTTTTAGGCTGCTCTCGTACCCGGCTCCAGGCACACACCAGCCGGTTTAGGTTCTAGGCAGGCGCACTGCCCAAGTTCGTATTTTAGCCTCGACCACAAGTTGGTAAGGCTGAAGTTCAGCCTGCATTTGTAGGAGGGGCTTGAGCCTTTATAAACCCCTCTTCCCTCACCTTAGTAGGCTTTCCGGTTCATGGACCCACCCACCCATTCCCTTCATTCCAAGGGTCCTCCTTTAGGGCAGCCCCCTTTTAGGCTGCTCTCGTACCCGGTTCCAGGCACACACCAGCTGGTTTAGGTTCTAGGCAGGCGCACTGCCCAAGTTCGTATTTTAGCTACGACCACAAATAAATTTTAGAAGCACACATGTTACACAGCAGATGTGGCCCTGGTAAGGTCACTGTCAGAAGCGGGCACCGTCTATGGAAAAATTTGATTGTATGTCACAGATACATTTTTGAAGCGAACACGTTACACAGCAGATGTGGCCCTGGTAAGGTCACGGTCAGAAGAGGACACCGTCTATGGAAAAATTAAACTGTATGTCACAGAATTTTTTTTGAAGCACACACGTTACATTGCACATATGGCCATGGTAAGGTCACTCAGAAGTGGACACCGTCTAGGGAAAAATGCAAATGCATGTTACAGATTAATTTTAGAAACGCACACGTTAGACATCAGATGTGGCCCTGGTAAGGTCACTGTCAGAAGCGCACACCGTCTACAGAAAAATGAAATTGTATGTCACAGAAAAAAAAGCGCACGCGTTACACTGCAGATGTGGCCTTGCTAAGGTCACTCAAAACCGGACACCGTCTAGGGAAAAATTAAATTATATGTCACAGATAAATTTTAGAAGCGCACATGTTACACTGCAGATGTGGCCCTGGTAAGGTCACTGTCAGAAGCCAACACCGTCTATTGAAAAATGTAATTGTATGTCACAGATACATTTTTGAAGCGCACACGTTACACTGCAGATGTGGCCCTGGTAAGGTCACTATCAGAAACGGACACCATCTACCCAAAAAGTACACTGGATGTCACTGATATTTTAGGGATGCACAAACTTTAAACAGGAGATGTGGCGCGGATAATTTAACCGTCCGCAGCGGACACCGTCTACGGAAAAAGTGCACTAGTTGTCACTGATATTTTAGGGATGCGCACACTTTACACAGGAGTAGAGATGGCCTTGCGGTTCGCCCGGCGGTGATTTCGCGGCGAACTTTGCTCGTTCGCTGTTCGCCGGACGGGCGAACATATGGCGGTATTCGCGCCCAACATAATTTTTTTACATTGTGAAGAACTTTGACCCATGACACATCCATCAGGTGGTACAGGACAGTCAATTGAGACGTTTCAGAACATGGACATACCCCCTACCGTATAAATAAACCTGATCTGGCCACCATTTTACATTCAGTCTTTTGCCAGTGTAGGGAGAGGTTGCTGTGTGGAGCAGATACAGACTGTTGGATCACAAATCGCTAGCTAATAGGGCCACAAAAGTCCTTTTAAAGACTGGTATAGGTGTGCTATCGATAGGTGTGATACACTGAGGGGTGTAATATACTTATAATATACTTTCTAACATAGAAAGTATATTATAGTGCAATTCTATTGTGCAGCAGTTGTGTGTGGTTCTGCTGCGATACTGCAGCCACACAGAGTGCCAAACGCTATTGGAGCAAATAATTTCTACTGGTGTGATTTACCAGTTGCCCCCCCCCCCCCCCCCCCCCCCAAAAAAAAAAAAAAAAACTGATTGAGGCAGGGGTGTTTTATACCAATAATATACCGTCTTTTTCGCCCTATAAGACGCACCGGCCCATAAGACGCACCTAGGTTTTTGAGGAGGAAAATAAGAAAAACAAATTTTTTAACCAAAAGGTGTGCTTTTGGTGGGTTTGAACTAATGGCGATCTGTGCATTACACTATTATGGGGGATCTGTGGATGATGCACTGTTATGGGGTGGGGGATTTGTGGATGGCACTGTTATGTGGGGGATCTGTGTTTGGCACTGTTATGGGGGGGAGCTGTGGATGGCATTATGATGGGGGGGTCTGTGAATGGCATTATGATGGTGGGGGGGATCTGTGGATGGCATTATGATGGTGGGGGGATCTGTGGATGGCATTATGATGGTGGGGGGGATCTGTGGATGGCATTATGATGGTGGGGGGATCTGTGGATGGCATTATGATGGTGGGGGGATCTGTGGATGGCATTATGATGGTGGGGGGGATCTGTGGATGGCATTATGATGGTGGGGGGGATCTGTGGATGGCACTGTTATGGGGTAGTGGATCTGTGGATGACACTGCTATATGTGTCATCCACAGATCCCCCCATAACAGTCCCATCCACAGATCCCCCCACCATCATAATGCCATCCACAGATCCCCCCCAACATCATAATGCCATCCACAGATCCCCCTATCATAATACCATCCACAGACCCCCCCCCCCCCATCATTATCCCATCCATAGATCCCTAAGGAGGGGCTGTAGTAGGCGGAGCAGGTACGTGACCTCAGTGAGTTATGGCCGTCTGCAGCCCGGCCTGCCTGCTAGCGCTTACTACAGGAGACGGAGTGTGACATGTACCGGTAAGTATGATACAGATGGGGAGCAGGGGGAGCGCAATTTAGATATTATGATTAACACTAGGTATAATACAGTACATACTCAGCAGCGGGCCAGAGTACAGTGCCTGCACTGCCCGCCGCTCTCCCCGCCTACTACAGACCCTCCTCACTAATACATCGCAGACTGGGGTGTAAATTGCCAGCATTCGCCCCATAAGACGCAGGGGCACTTTTCCCCCCTTTTATGGGGAAAAAGTGCATCTTATGGGGCAGAAAATACGGTACTTTCTATATAGTGCATTTAGGTAGTGCAGAATTTTTTTGCGTTTTTGCTGCGTTACCGCATCTACACAGAGTGAAAAACACTATTTGAAGAAATAATTTCTACTGGTGTGATTTACCAGTTGCCCCCCCAAAAAAAATGATTTAGGCAGGGGTGTGATATACCTTCTTCCACAAATACTGCTCTTCTATAGGGACTTTTGTCACAGGGTCATTTTGAAAATGACAGGCAGAGGAAGAGTCAGGCCATTCCGCAAGGGTGGTAGGAGTCGGACAGGTGCACCAGGCCGCAGCCTAAGTGGGAAGTCGCAGAAGGTGCGTGCGATTACGTCAAAGGACGCACCAGACTTGGTTAAGTGGCTCACTCAGCCTTCCGCTTCTGCACCCTCCTCATCCTTTCTATCTGCACCCTCTCCTCCTCGGCCAAGAGCCACACCGGTCCTGCACTCCTTTCAGCTTTGCGTTCACAGGCCGATCAGTGGCTAACCCCACTCAATTTGACAGTTGGTAAAGTGGTGTGTGACAACAGTGCCAAGCTGCTGAGCGCGCTGAAACAGGGCAAAATGACACACGTGCCGTGCGTGGCACACGTCCTGAACTTAGTCGTGCAGCAATTCGTTGCCAAATACCCCGGGGTCCAGGACGTCTTGCGGCAGGCCATTTTAGAAGATCTTACACGGCCATGGCTCACCTTGCTGACATTCAGCGGTGACACCACCCGTCCGTTAGACGTCTGATTTGTGACTTCCCGACGCGATGGAACTCCACCTTGTATATGCTCGATAGGCTGCTCCAGTAGAAATGTGCTGTTAACGAATACCTGTACGAACTCTGTGGCAGGACAGGTTCTGGGGAGATTGTTTTTTTTTTCACCGTGCCAGTGGCTGCTCATGCGCGACGCATGCAGACTTCTGCTGCCATTTGATGAGATCACCAAACTGGTCAGTCGCAGCCAGGGCGCCATCAGTGACATTGTACCTTACGCCTTCTTTTTGGAGCGTGCATTGCGTCGTGTCATTGATCAAGCAGAAGCAGGAAGATGAGAAAGTCGCAATTCTGAATGAATTCCCAGAGGGGGGCTACTCCATCTGAGACAAGTCTACAACAGGAGTCTGAAGAGGAGTCAGAGGAGGATGGTGCCGGGGCGGAGGAGGAGCAAGAAGAGCATGCTTTAAACGTTTCTGGGATCCCTGGTGTTGTCCGTGGCTGGGGGGAGGAAAATGAGGACGACATTATCCTGGATGATGAGCAGGAGCCAGGCTACTCCACCACTTCCAGTTTAGTGCAAATTGGGGCCTTCATGCTCCAGTGTTTGAAGAGGGACCACCGTATAAAAAGCATAAAGGACAAGAACAAGTACTGGGTGGCAACGTACTTAGACCCCCAGTACAAACACAAAATGGTGAAAATGTTACCACCATCACAGAGGGCTGTCAGAATGCAGCACTTCCAGGCCTTGCTTCGAGAAATGCTGCATTCTGCTTTTGCGGGCGCTGGCAGAGAAATTTCCATTCACAGAGAAACTGTTGCGGGTACTAATCCTTCCACGCATGCAAGAAGAGGGCGGTTTGAAGATGTGTTGGTGACTTTGGATATGAGATCATTCTTGCAACCAACCCATCGACAGCCGTCCTCCGGATCCAGCCTCAGGGAACGACTGGACCGACAGGTCTCAGACTACATCGGGTTAACGGGCGATGTGGACGCTTTGAGAAGCGATGAAACCCTGGACTACTGGGGTGTGCAGGCTTGATCTGTGGCCAGAGCTGGCACAATTTGCCATGGAACTGTTGGCTTGCCCCTCGTCCAGTGTCCTGTCTGAAAGGACGTTCAGCGTAGCAGGGGGGGATCGTGACCGATAAGAGCACTCGCCTAGCTCACGACAGTGTGGACTACCTCAAATTTCTAAAAATGAACGAGGCATGGATCTCGGAGGAATTCAACACATGTGACGAGTCAACCACGTTTGATTGAATTTCCTCATGACAGCGCACAAATATCCGCCACCTCCCAGAACAAATCATGGACCCTGTCTTAGAAATTTTCAGCGGCATAAAAGGCATTTTATGTCCGTTGAATGCCTAATTTTTGGGGCCTGTACTGGCCGACAGTTACATATTTATCCTGTGACCGCCTAATGTACCTCCAGCCACAGAATCAAAAGTTTTTTGCTGTCAGGTGAATGCCTATTGCGTAATTTTTTGGGCCTGTACTGGCCGACAGTTACATTTTTTATCTCTAGCCACATAATCACACCCTTGTCTCACTCCTATGCCTCTCATTATGGTGGCGTATGAACCACATTCAACATAAAGACCTAATGTCACAGGGTCATGTGACTGTGCGCCCCACCCTGTACTTCGCTCCTCACCCCGTACTGTGCCCTCTTATACCCTGCATTGTGCCCTCTTACCACACCCTGTGCAGTGCCCCTAGTCATTCCCTGTACTGTGCCCTCTTATACTCCTTTATCCTGTCACGGTATGGCAGTGTTATCCGGTTACTGTGCAGAAGTGTTATCCGGTCACTGCATGACGGTGTTATCTGGTTACTGTACAGAGGTGTTATCCGGTCAATATATGGCGGTGGTATCCAATATCTGGATGGCCATAACTGTATCCCTTTCCCTGCCCACGCCATCCTTTTTTAGATCTGGCATGGGCGGGAAAAATATGCAGATTACGGTGCTAAGGACCTTTGCACCACAATCTGTGTCAGAAATACGCCTAACATAGACGTATTTCTATATAATAAATGACCACCTAATTGTATTATTATTCGGGTGTAGGGCTAATATCTTTATATTATATAGATTCTAGTGTATTATACTGTGCCCTGTATTTCCCAGTAGAAAATGGTCCTTGGGAAACACAGTCCTCATCCCTGACCACCAGGACCAGGTAGCGCTCTGTCAGTACATGGCGGCCTCCCCTCTCTGCCACGCTGCTCCGCTGTGTACTGGTGCTTATTCTGACACTAGGTCTGGGTTCACATCCTATTTTTGCCATCCATTTAATGTATACCAAAAATGTATGCGTTAACAGATGCCTCAGACTGATGCCGTACAGTGGCGTCCGTTCACCATACAGTTCCATGGTAGAAAAATAATTTACATTTAAAAACATACGCTTTTTTTTTATGGACATTTGTATACATGAAACCGATAGGAAATAAAAAAATTCTAGGCTCCAGCAGGGCACATTTTTGAGAGTTTCCATTTAAGACACATAAAAATGGCCCCTGATTAAAATACATATTTTTTGTGGGAATTTTTGCCGATGATCCCCCTCTGGTATATCACTGTCCATATTGTGGGACTATTTGTGCACTTCTAGTAAGTGTTTGCTGGCTGCAAATATGAGCTGAAGGTTTTTTAGGTTCACCGGGCATTAAAGTGAATGGGGCCCGCTGCGAACTTGCGAACATTTGAACATCACTACACAGGAGATGTGGCATGGATAATTTAACTGTCCGCAGCGGACACCGTCTACAGAAAAAGTACACTGAATGTCACTGATATTTTAGGGATGCGCACACTTTATACATGAGATGTGACGTGAATAATTAAACTGTCTGCAGCAGACTATTACACGGTATTTATCGCAGGATGCGCTAAAAATACATATTGCTGCCGTCACACACAATAGTCCTTAAAAGGACTTTTGGGTCTCGGAAAAGTTTTTTATATAAAAATCTTCCTATTACACTCCCTACACTGTCTGTCCCTTCCTATGCACAGCTCTCCTTAAGACTGAGCAATTTAGCGCAGGTTGCGCTACAAACATACATTGCTGCTGTCACACACAATATTCCTTATAAGGAATTTTGGGTCTCTGAAATGTTTTTGGACAAAAAAAATATTCAATTACACTCCCTACACTCTCTGTCCCTTCCTCAGCACAGCTTTCCCTGACTATGAATGAGACGAACATGCGTCATCGGGTGCTATATAGCACCTGAGGACGCGTTCCAGACAGCCAATCACTGTAATGGCAGTAGCCAACATGGCTACTGGCATTACAGTGAGGCCAGTACTTACCTGCATGTTTATTGGCTGCATAGAAGCCAAGAAACGTGCGGGGAGGAGACTCGAGCATGGCGCTAGAGCACATGCAGTATTCGGCCGAGTACCGCCATGTGCCGAGCATTGAGATGTTCGAGCCGAACAGGTGTACAGCCAAGCATGCTCGATCATCACTACAGTCCACCCCTGCTGTTCACTTTATTGTTTTAAACCTAATAAAATCCTGGAGTCTAGTGTCCCTCAATCTGCTTTTTGTCTTCCCCAACATATATCGCTAAATTTAAAAAGCTGTGGCTCTTGGAAATCAGGGAGGAAAAAAAACAAAAATGCAAAAAGGAAAATTGGCTGTGTCCTTAAGGAGTTAATACAAACTATATGATAGGAGCAATTAGTCAATTTACCCAGCTGTGCTCCATATTTGCCTACTTATGATATACCAAGGGCGCACATTTTCAGTCATGTGCCCAGCCCCTAATCTATAGGCTGCACCCTAAAAAAATAATACCACTTTGTGTGCACTGTACCTATGCATACATGTACCCCTGTATCTTCATAGTTACATACTGTTACAAAGTCTATGTAGCATCTGACCCTGCACGTGTTGTTCTTGGTCCCTCTGCCTCCTCTTCTAGTGTCTGTAAGGTGCAGGGTAGGACTGGCCCACCATAGTGCCAGAGGATCCACCGGTGGGCCCAAGCTCTGACAATAATAGACCCCTAAAAGTACAGTGCCCTTAGGGTCCTATAGACTCAGAGGGTGGGCCCTCAGAATCATTTCCTCTGGTAGACCCAAGGGACTTCCGTCCGATGCTGGTAGGGTGGTATGAAGAATGTACAGAGGGAGTGGAGGTACACATGGCTTATACTCCACCCAAGTGCTGTATACACATAGTATAGAATATCAAACATGTGTTACTATTGTTAAAGAGTTAAGCATTTTTCACACGAGCGAGAATTCCACGCGGGTGCAATGCGTGATGCGAACGCATTGCGCCCGCACGGAATCTGGACCCATTCATTTAAATGGGTCTGTGTACATAAGCGGTGGTTTTCACGCATCACCTTTGCGTTGTGTGAAAATCGCAGCATGTTCTATATTCTGCGATTTTCACGCAACGCTGGCCCCATAGAAGTGAATGGGGCTGCGTGAAAATTGCATTGCATCCGCAAGCAAGTGCGGATAAGATGCCATTTTCATGGATGGTTGCTAAGAGATGTTGTTTGTAAACATTCCGTTTTTTATCACGCGCATGCAAAACGCATGTAAATCGCATTGCACCCGCACGATAAAAACTGAACAAGTGAACGCGATTGCAAACAAAACTGAATGGCAATGTTTGCGAAATCGCGCAGTTTTCATTGAACAATTTCCGCAACGCATCTGGACATAATCCGGATACTCTTGTCTGCAAGGGACCTTAAGAGGAAAGTAAAATTACCTTGTCGCTTGTAAGGACTTCCCGCCTGAAGATGAGAAGTAGAAAGGTGTCTGTAGATTGTACTCATCATAAACACCCCATCGGAGGTGAGCCCATTCATGAAGAAGCACTTTCCCTGCGTTTATAACAATAATTGTGTTACCATCACTGTGATCAGATGAAGCTAAATAGAAACAATTGTATCACTTCTAATGCAAAAAGTAAATACATGTTGCAAATGAGCGCTGTACATACAAATCTTGTAACAGGGCAGCTACAGGAGAAAGAAGCATTTTTCACGTAGATGTTACATTTTACACCGCCAGAGGTCTGACTGTTATGAAAGTGTTCCTACTCCTAAGATGAGTTTTACGTTAGGGTTGAATGGTAAAATCACATTACTACAATGCAACCTTATTGCTTCCCCATAGAAAATAAGGTCATAGGCAGCCCTGCATCGGGCATAAAAAGTTCAGCCTGGTCATACTTTATGTAATGGTGAAGGTGCATGAGATTTTGTTTCCCACAGGAAACACTGAGGTCTTGTGGCCGCACCAGTGACGCCATGTTTACTGTGGCTCGTGGATGACCAACTGTTCCATGGCACCCCATACCCAGTTCTGCATTATCTTTGTTACCAAACATTGGTCTGCTGACTACTCAGCCATCCTCAATGGCTCATCTTTCTACTCCCATGGGTACCTTCTCAAATTGAATGTCTGTTGCTATTGCCCATCGCCGCCATTTACTGTATCTCGAATCCATCTCCATTGGGGGGGTGCTAGAGATAACTAGTGTGTCTGGTTGATTTATTGTCTGGGTGTGGATTTGCAGGGAGATGACCATTATAAAGGCTATGTTCAGACAGTGCAGAATCGGCATGCCTTAACCCAATTATGTGGATCTTCCAAGTAGAATCCAAACCAAAATATTGTCCACATCTGAACATGGCCTTACAGTGCAATTGCGGCAGGCCTCAGTGATAGCGTCACATCTCCACAGCTTCCCAATAACTCTGAAGGAAAACTAATAAGGGCTCATGCACACCGCACCACGGATCGCGGACCCATTTACTTGAATGGGTCCGCAATCACGGAGATTCGGAACAGAGGCACGGATCGGAAGCCCACGGAAGCACTACGGAGTGCTACCATGGGTTTTCGGTCCATGCCTCCGCACCGTAAAAAAGTAGTGCATGCACTACTTTTTGCGGTGCGGACCGTCGACCCCATTTAAGTGAAAGGGTCCGCAATCCGCATGCGGCTGCTCCACTATCGGTGCCAGTGCATTGCGGACTGCAATTTGCGGTCTGCAGCACGGGCCCGGACAGCACGCAGTCGTGTGCATGAGCCCTAACTGTAAATATAAACGGATCTTGTTGCACATTTGGCATCTGTTTGGGCCGTTTCCCTCTGAGATCCGTTTTTTTAGATGGAAAAAAAAGTACTGCATACAGGTCTTTTGTTTCAGTCTAAAAAAAAATGATCTCAGGTGAAAATGGCTCAAACGGGGTCAAATGTGCAACAGAATCTGTATTTATTTATTTATTTATTTACAGGATCCTGTTGTTGTTTTTTTTTCCATAAAACAGATCAGAAAAACTGAAAATTAAATGGAGATGAAAACTCTCCCTAATTTACCCATAGCAACCAATCAGATTCCACCTCTCATTTTTCAGAGCTTCTTTGGAAAATAAAAGGAACAATCTGATTGGTTGCTTTGGGTAACTAAGCCAGTTTTCCTTTCCACTACTATTTTTAATAAATGACCCATGTCACCGACCTACAAGCTGATACCTCGGCAGGTGCTTGGCACCACTACCCTCAGCTGCTGTCAGTACCTTCTGTAGCATTACTGGAGTAAAATAAAGGGGTTTTCCAGTTATAGGTAAAAAATGATTAATCATTGCATATTGAAATGGTCTAATATACTTTGTGCTCCTATTCCTTATCGTTTTAAGATCAGTCAATGTTAACATTCTTGTTCTCATGTAAACCTGTACTGTCTGGGTGTAACTAGCAGGGGAGCCACCATCACAGGAGAGACCAGGAGGTTACTGAGAGGTGAAGCTGATCAAAGGTGAGGGGAGTAAAATCCATGCAGATCACCAGAGGTCTCGTGGTTGCTGGTTACACCTACTTGCATGCCTTTGCAGTTGATATACTTTTTTCTGATACGATTATTTTTATTTTTATTTAAAGGGCATAATGGGCTGATAATGATAAAAAGTATATACCTTGCTGGTATCACATAGTAGCTCGGCCTCCAGGAATGTCTGGAGATGCTTGCTCAGCCAATGAGTCAATGGCTAACCAAAAATTTCCAGTCAGTCTTCAAATCATAGACCAGCAAGGACCCAGTAAGCGTCACTGTAGCATCATGTCCCCTATGTTGCATTGCCACCCTGTGGGAGTAGTGCTACCCAAAACTTCAGTAAAGGTCAACATTCTGATTGTCATGGGTTAGGGAAAGTGACCCATGCCAGCAAACATTAGAGAAGGAGAAATTGGCAAGATTAAAAATAAATAAACAAAAATGTTATATATATATATATATATATATATACAGTACAGACCAAAAGTTTGGACACACCTTCTCATTCAAAGAGTTTTCTTTATTTCCATGACAATGAAAATTGTAGATTCACACTGAAGGCATCAAAACTATGAATTAACACATGTGGAATTATATACATAACAAAAAAGGGTGAAACAACTGAAAATATGTCATATTCTAGGTTCTTCAAAGTAGCCACCTTTTGCTTTGATTACTGCTATGCACACTCTTGGCATTCTCTTGATGAGCTTCAAGAGGTAGTCACCTGAAATGGTCTTCCAACAGTCTTGAAGGAGTTCCCAGAGATGCTTAGCACTTGTTGGCCCTTTTGCCTTCACTCTGCGGTCCAGCTCACCCCAAACCATCTCGATTGGGTTCAGGTCAGGTGACTGTGGAGGCCAGGTCATCTGGCGCAGCACCCCATCACTCTCCTTCATGGTCAAATAGCCCTTACACAGCCTGGAGGTGTGTTTGGGGTCATTGTCCTGTTGAAAAATAAATGATGGTCCAACTAAACGCAAACCGGATGGAATAGCATGCCGCTGCAAGATGCTGTGGTAGCCATGCTGGTTCAGTATGCCTTTAATTTTGAATAAATCCCCAACAGTGTCACCAGCAAAGCACCCCCACACCATCACACCTCCTCCTCCATGCTTCACGGTGAGAACCAGGCATGTAGAGTCCATCCGTTCACCTTTTCTGCGTTGCATAAAGACACGGTGGTTGGAACCAAAGATCTCAAATTTGGACTCATCAGACCAAAGCACAGATTTCCACTGGTCTAATGTCTATTCCTTGTGTTCTTTAGCCCAAACAAGTCTCTTCTGCTTGTTGCCTGTCCTTAGCAGTGGTTTTCCTTGCAGATATTCTACCATGAAGACCTGATTCACACAGTCTCCTCTTAACAGTTGTTCTAGAGATGTGTCTGCTGCTAGAACTCTGTGTGGCATTGACCTGGTCTCTAATCTGAGCTGCTGTTAACCTGCGATTTCTGAGGCTGGTGACTCGGATGAACTCATCCTCCGCAGCAGAGGTGACTCTTGGTCTTCCTTTCCTGGGGCGGTCCACATGTGAGCCAGTTTCTTTGTAGCGCTTGATGGTTTTTGTGACTGCACTTGGGGACACTTTCAAAGTTTTCCCAATTTTTCGGACTGACTGACCTTCATTTCTTAAAGTAATGATGGCCACTCGTTTTTCTTTACTTAGCTGCTTTTTTCTTGCCATAATACAAATTCTAACAGTCTATTTAGTAGGACTATCAGCTGTGTATCCACCTGACTTCTCCACAACGCAACTGATGGTCCCAACCCCATTTATAAGGCAAGAAATCCCACTTATTAAACCTGACAAGGCACACCTGTGAAGTGAAAACCATTTCAGGTGACTACTAAAGAAGGTGTGTCCAAACTTTTGGTCTGTACTGGATATCGAAAGGAATTATTGTCTGTATGTTGTCTGTCTGTTCTTTATGCACAGCTTATGATTAGACCAATCTGCACCAAATTTGGCACAGGTGTCCTGGAAGGTTTTCATAAAAGTTCTCTAAGACGCACAATTTTTTAGATATTCCCAAAAAATGTATTAGCCATTAGGAGCTTGTAGCTTCGCTGATATCCTAACTGCCATACATATGGTCACATGACCCTTATTAGCTAATAGATGCTCCCGGGTCATTCAATCATGATATTCACACAATTTTACACCAGGTTTCCATACTAACTCAGCCATTTTTCTGTGTTATAGATTATTGTTAAGGGCGTGGGGCGCTGTGGAGGTCACTGTTAAAAGGGCTGGTGCTGTGGAGGTCACATTTTAAGGGGGAACGCTGCTGTGGGGGGTCACTGTTAAGGGGGTGTACTGCTGTGTAAGTCAGTTTTAAGAGGATGGGTCCCTGTGGAGGTCACTGTTAAGGGGGCAGGGTGCTGTGAAGGTCACTGTTAAGGGGGTAGGGTGGGGGAAGGGGTAACTTTTAGGGAGTGGGGCGGTGTGGAGGTCACTTTTAAGGGGGTGGGACACTGTGGAGGTCACTGTAATGGGGGACACTGTGGACATAGTAGGAAAGATTGAATAACTGCTAATTTGTATGTAGTCACTGAGTGGCATCATGTGGGCACAGTTATGCACAGTTATTTTTCTTTTACCTTAGTTTGGCACATCATATCAGCATTATTTGGGGCTGGAGGCATACAGATGTCATGGAGGGGCACATCTGAATGGGAATCATGCAATAACACATTTTTCTTAAAGCAACAGCCTTCAACTTCCAATAGCAAAAACATTCAACTGCCAGGGGTAACATCAGTCTAAGAAGAGTAGTGTAACTAGGTCAACCTCCTATAAAGCCCTATGTTATTAATAGAACTTTTACATGACGTCAATTTTCTATAAATGTAGAACTGGACTAGTCTTAATAAATATTAGAAAATCCTTGTTCTTACCTCTGGGCCCATAGATACTGGTCATATCCGTTAACATGAAGTTGGGAGTCAAGTGTATATATCTTCCTGGCTCTCCGCATTGTCCGTATTGCAGGGTATAGGGACCATTATCAGTAGAAATGTAAGGACTGGCAATGACAACATCTGCCTAATTCAAACACATGCAATCAATAATCGATACACAGTGATGTAATAGGCCACAAATGTGTAGGATTGTGTGATTCCAAGAATAAGCAAGTAATGCACA
The DNA here is from genome assembly GCF_014858855.1 of Bufo gargarizans. Classification (NCBI taxonomy): domain Eukaryota; kingdom Metazoa; phylum Chordata; class Amphibia; order Anura; family Bufonidae; genus Bufo; species Bufo gargarizans. The sequence continues at coordinate 153,213,445 of NC_058086.1, read as the reverse complement.
TGGGTAAGGCATAGGAGTCAAACTATGGTCAGCGATTTTACACACATGCTGATTAAGTTGGCCATAACTTGGGGGGGGGGGGGGGGAGTATAAATACCGTAAGTCTATTTTTCACGGTTTCTTTTTTTTTTTTTTTTTATAGAACAAAGTGCAACTAAAATACTTTGTAAATTATTCCCTTTCCATTATCCCTGTCTTTTTTATATGAGATATACTGTATACGTTAGTTTATGATCACCAGGAGTAGGCTAGAAGTTGAAGTATGAGCTAGTGGTAGCATTTTTTGGTTTGCTAATGTATTTTTATTTTGTCTTCAATTCTGTTACACATTGTGCCTCTACAATAAGGTTGTGCAAGACTTTTGAGGGACATTTTAACATTACATTTTTGCCTCCTATTGCTAATTTCTTCCCAAGCCCCAGTTACAGGGGAAATACAGCCCTAGAGGTTTTATAGGGATATATACATCTCAGATATTGATGGGCTATCGCTAGGATATGCCATCAATGTCAGATTGGTGGGGGTCCCACCTCTGGGACCCATTCCTGTCTCTAGAACAGGGCCCCCAAAGTGAAGGAGAGCGCACTGAGCATACTTTCCATTCACTTCTATGGGGAGTGAGCTTGGCTATTTTCGGAAGTCCCATAACAATCAATGGAGAGAGCACCGTGCATGCATGAACACCTATCCATTCATTTCTATGGGACTGCCGTAAATAGCCGAGCCAGCACTCAGCTATTTTCTGAGCTCCTATAGCAGTGAATGGAGGGTGGTCAGGATTGCCAGGAGCAATTATTGATTTAAAAAACTAAGAGTATGTGAGCATCTAATTATTTATTTTATTACTCTTTTGTTTGTGATGTGTCTCTCAGGTCAAAAAAGAATGAGGAAGGCTTTTTAAGGCTAGTGGCTGTTCCGGCAGAGAAAGCCCTCTGGATCCGGATAGTGCTGCCTGCCCGCCAGACCCCATTGACTATAATGGGATCTCCCAGAGATCCGCTGCACGCAACGATGTTTGGCTGGTCGATTCCCAGCATTCTCTGCCGGAACAGCCTGCCGGACAGCTGTGCTACAGATGTGAAACTATCCTAACTAAAAACTAAAACTTCTTCAATGTGTTTAGAATAAGGGCCCTCAATAACTATGTGCAATGGCTCTCATTGGTCATTGAGGAGTGATTAAAGGTTTTTGACATTGACATTGCAATGAGATGGTCTTTTTAATATTGCTTTTTATACATTGGGGGAATTTATCACGAGTGGAACATTTGAAATCAGTTTTGCTTGAATCTGTGTTGTATTTTTTGCCACATTTATCAAATGTCATATGTTGTTTGATAAATTTGTCTTATCCTTAAACCTAACACTTTTGTCTAGAAAAGCTGCTCCAGTTTCCCTACTCCACTCGCCAACTGGAGTGAGATTGCGACTATGTTAAAGTCTCAGTGGTAAATCTGGAGTAAAACTCAATAAAATAACTAACCACATCCACTTTCAAAACTGGAGTGAGTGGTGCAAAAAGTTGCAAAATTTGTGCACTTGTGAGTCCAAAAAGTTGCAAACCCAACCCCCACCCCTCCCGATTTGCGACTTTTTGGAACTAGAATTCTGGGGTGAAGACATAATAAATCAAGACCATTATGCCCACAATGACACGAATAATTCCAAAATCTCCCTTAGTAGCTGGTGCAAAATAAGGTTTACTATGGAGATAGGACAGACCCCTTCCCCACGAGTAGTGTATACCTGTGCAGGGCTCCTGATATGCAATCCTTGCAAAGTTGTCAAACAAGGAGGGAGGAAAGTAACCTGCAGGTCACAATGCCTTCTTCTAAGGGACTCAGTAAGACAATGAAGAAGTGACTTACCTGGTCATATGTCTCTGTTTTAGATCTGGTATAATTCTGGTTTGACCAAGTTGAAGGAATTAATATCTTTACATTCTGAAAGTAAAGCCTGTATTTGGTAGCATTAAACAGAGAGCGACTGGCTTGTCTGACCATATCCTAAAAAAAGGACAAGACACATATCTATTATCTATGGGTACTATATGTGGCAATCATCAGCATAGCACAAGAACAAATACCGTATGTATCATACTTAACCTTGTGAAACTTGTCTATTATATTTACCTGGATATTTGTAATTATTTGCAGGTTTTCTGGTACATTTGGATTAATCGCAATTACAATGCCCTCATATCCACCATTGTTAACAGTCACAGTGGAACCCCTGGCCTGTAAGAACACTTGGCATGCCAGCGCCGTAAAGGACAAGATAAGAAATTTCATTTTGTGCTTTGCATGGGAACAGCTTCAGTAAATGATTTTTCGGCACTATTTATACCTGTGTAGTCACAGATGATGACTTTTTATGCAAATATCTGAGCTTAAAGTCACAAAACCCAAACATCTTCTGGAATCTGATGAATGCAGATAAAATAAACTAACCCTTAAGAATGCCAGCCCTATGAAAACCACTGGTAGATCATATCTCGGATTCTGAAAGCTACTTTTGAGTCTAATAACACTTACCAGATGACATGTTTGTCCCATGTCCTACATTACATTCAAGGGGTAAATGTCACTTTATTATTAGGTGAATGCGTTAATTTCAGCTTCACAACAGTGGCGCATTTACCATGGAGGCAGGCCATGCCAATGCTATGGGACACCAGTGAAGAGGGAAGGGCCCAGCACTATATTCCTTCTTCTGTTCCCAAAAGGGAATTTTCCTGCAGCCATCACTCAGTGAAAATAGATTTAGCAGTTTCTATTAATTTCAATGATAGCTGTGTAAATTCCTATGCAAATGAACCCCCGACCCCCCAATGATGGTTGTAGGCAGACAGATTTATTCTTTGATTCTCTGGAATTTATAGGAGTGAGGTGGTTGAAACAGTTGTATGGGACATGGTTGTTTTGGGGGGAATGAGATCATAGTATGAGGTGGTACGATTGGTATAGCATCATATGTATTTGTCACCAATTTTAATACTATGATATACACAGTAACACATGGTTCGTATATAAGTTATTTAGTTTGACACACAACAGGTAATTGTTTGTATGGTCATATTAGTTGACCTGAAATTATATTTGGTTTGACACTTGCTCATGGTTACTTTGTCACTTAAAGGGACACTGACAGGGCCAATAAGCATATTGAGGTATATATATGGCAGTACAGGTCTTATAATGGGTATTACAATCATCTAAGTATCCCCCCTGTCCACATTATACATACAGAAAGCTGAAGTTTTATAACCTGCTCCAACGGTCTTCAATCTGCCCAAGGGGCGGTGTTTCACCTCTCTTGCGCCCAGCCAGCCTCCCCCAACTGCCGCTTTGAAGCGCCGCCCAGCTCATGAATATTCAGTTTGCTGGGCGGCTTCTGCGGTTCCCGCTCTGAAACGCTGCGCTTAACAGTGCCCGGCGCATGCGCCGGATCTTGTGAAGTCCGGTACAGTAAGCGCCGCCCAGATCATCAATATTCACTTCGCTGGGCGGCGCTTACTGTCCCCGACTTCACAAGATCCGGCGCATGCGCAGGGCACTGTTCAGCGCAGCGCTTCAGAGCGGGGACCGCAGAAGCCGCCCATCAAACTGAATATTCATGAGCTGGGCGGCGCTTCAAAGCGGCAGTTGGGGGAGGCTGGCTGGGCGCAAGAGAGGTGAAACACCGCCCCTTGGGCAGATTGAAGACCGTTGGAGCAGGTTATAAAACTTCAGTTTTCTGTATGTATAATGTGGACAGGGGGGATACTTAGATGATTGTAATACCCATTATAAGACCTGTACTGCCATATATATACCTCAATATGCTTATTGGCCCTGTCAGTGTCCCTTTAAAGTCTTTTTCAGTCATGACATTATTATTTTTTACTCACATTTTTTCAGTCACATTTTATTCTATTTCTATAGTAAAAAAAAAATTCACACTATCGGAGCAGTAATATTTCATTATTTCATATTTAATTGCATTATATTATTTATCATTTAATTTTTGCATCACCATTTTTTCACATTTTTGCACTATTTATTATGCATTTTTTATTTTTTATAATTTTTATAATAGTTTTTATTTTTATCATGTGTTATATATTATATGTTCAATTATGTATCGACAATTCATCATGTTTAGAATCATGTTTTTTATTTGGTGATATAGTACCTATGATTATATAGAGCAAATCTATTGTATACTAGCAGAAGGACCCGTCTTCGCACGGGTATATTTCATCTATTTCATTTAAAGCTTCTATGTGTCGTTAAAAGATATTGACAGTTTCCCCCTTAACAGTGACCTCTACAGCACCCGCCCCTTTAACAATGACCTCCACAGTGCCCGCCCCTTTAACATTGATTTCCACAGTGGCCTCCCCTTTAACATTGACCTCCACAGTGCTCGCCCCTTTAACAATGACCTTCACAGTGCCTGCCCCTTTAACAGTGCCTGCCCTTTAACAGTGACCTCTCCTTTAGCATTGACCACCCATTTAACAGTGACCTTCATAATGGCCATCCCTTTAACCGCCTCCGGACCGCCTAACGCAGATCTGCGGTCCAGAGGCGGCAGCTGTGCGCTCAACGACGCATCGGTGCGTCATCTCGCGATAGCCGAGATTTCCTGTGAACGCGCGCACACAGGCGCGCGCGTTCACAGGAACTGAAGGTAAGCGAGTGGATCTCCAGCCTGCCAGCGGCGATCGTTCGCTGGCAGGCTGGAGATGTGATTTTTTTAACCCCTAACAGGTATATTAGACGCTGTTTTGATAACAGCGTCTAATATACCTGCTACCTGGTCCTCTGGTGGTCCCTTTTGTTTGGATTGACCACCAGAGGACACAGGCAGCTCTGTAAAGTACCGCAAAACACTACACTACACCCCCCCCTGTCACTTATTAACCCCTTATGAACCCCTGATCACTTCATATAGACTCCCTGATCATCCCCCGCCCCCCCGTCATTGATCACCCCCCTGTAATTGATCACCCCCCTATAAGGCTCCATTCAGACGTCCGTATGATTTTTACGGATCCACAGATACATGGATCGGATCCGCAAAACACATACGGACGTCTGAATGGAGCCTTACAGGGGGGTGATAAATGACAAGGGGGTGATCACCCATATAGACTTCCTGATCACCCCCCTGTAAGGCTCCATTCAGACGTCCGTATGATTTTTACGGATCCATGGATACATGGATCGGATCCGCAAAACACATACAGACGTCTGAATGGAGCCTTACAGGGGGGTGATCAATGACAAGGGGGTGATCACGCATATAGACTTCCTGATCACTTCCCTGTCCTTGATCACCCCCCTGTCATTGATCACCCCCCTGTAAGGCTCCATTCAGACGTCCGTATGATTTTTACAGATCCACAGAAACATGGATCGGATCCGCAAAACACATACGGACGTCTGAATGGAGCCTTACAGGGGGGTGATCAATGACAAGGGGGTAATCACCCATATAGACTTCCTGATCACCCCCCTGTCATTGATCACCCCCCTGTAAGGCTCCATTCAGACGTCCGTATGATTTTTATGGATCCACAGATACATGGATCGGATCCGCAAAACACATACGGACGTCTGAATGGAGCCTTACAGGGGGGTGATCAATGACAAGGGGGTAATCACCCATATAGACTTCCTGATCACCCCCCTGTCATTGATCACCCCCCCTGTCATTGATCACCCCCCTGTAAGGCTCCATTCAGACGTCCGTATGATTTTTACGGATCCACAGATACATGGATCGGATCCGCAAAACACATACGGACGTCTGAATGGAGCCTTACAGGGGGGTGATCAATGACAAGGGGGTGATCACCCATGTAGACTTCCTGATCACCCCCCTGTTATTGATCACCCCCCTGTAAGGCTCCATTCAGACGTCCGTATGATTTTTACGGATCCACGGATACATGGATTGGATCCGCAAAACGCATACGGACGTCTGAATGGAGCCTTACAGGGGGGTGATCAATGACAGGGGGGTGATCACCCATATAGACTCCCTGATCATTCCCCTGTCATTGATCACCCCCCTGTAGGGCTCCATTCAGACGTCCGTATGCGTTTTGCGGATCCGATCCATGTATCCGTGGATCCGTAAAAATCATACAGACTTCTGAATGGAGCCTTACAGGGGGGTGATCAATGACAGGGGGGTGATCAATGACAGGGGGGGTGATCACCCCATATAGACTCCCTGATAACCCCCCCTGTCATTGATCACCCCCTGTAAGGCTCCATTCAGACATTTTTTTTGGCCCAAGTTAGCGGAAATTGTTTTTTTTTTTTGTTTTTTCTTACTAAGTCTCATATTCTACTAACTTGTGTCAAAAAATAAAATCTCACATGAACTCACCATACCCCTCACGGAATCCAAATGCATAACATTTTTTAGACATTTATATTCCAGACTTCTTCTCACGCTTTCGGGCCCCTAAAATGCCAGGGCAGTATAAATACCCCACATGTGACCCCATTTCGGAAAGAAGACACCCCAAGGTATTCCGTGAGGGGCATATTGAGTCCATGAAAGATTGAAATTTTTGTCCCAAGTTAGCGGAAAGGGAGACTTTGTGAGAAAATACAAAAAAAAAAACAATTTCCGCTAACTTGTGCCAAAAAAAAAAAATTCTATGAACTCACCATGCCCCTCATTGAATGCCATGGGGTGTCTTCTTTCCAAAATGTGGTCACTTGTGGGGTATTTATATTGCCCTGGATTTTTAGGGGCCCGAAAGCGTGAGAAGAAGTCTGGGATCCAAATGTCTAAAAATGCCTTCCTAAAAGGAATTTGGGCCGCTTTGCGCATCTAGGCTGCAAAAAAGTGTCACACATCTGGTATCGCCGTACTCAGGAGAAGTTGGGCAATGTGTTTTGGGGTGTCATTTTACATATACCCATGCTGGGTGAGATAAATATCTTGGTCAAATGCCAACTTTGTATAAAAAAATGGGAAATGTTGTGTTTTGCCAAGATATTTCTCTCACCCAGCATGGGTATATGTAAAATGACACCCCAAAACACATTCCCCAACTTCTCCTGAGTACGGCGATACCAGATGTTTGACACTTTTTTGCCGCCTAGGTGGGCAAAGGGGCACACATTCCAAAGAGCACCTTTCGGATTTCACAGGTCATTTTTTACACATTTTGATTTCAAACTACTTACCACACATTAGGGCCCCTAGAATGCCAGGGCAGTATAACTACCCCACAAGTAACACCATTTTGGAAAGAAAACACCCCAAGGTATTCCGTGAGGGGCATGGCGAGTTCCTAGAATTTTTTATTTTTTGTCACAAGTTAGCGGAATTGATGATTTAAAAAAAAAAAAAATTCTTACGAAGTCTCATATTCCACTAACTTGTGACAAAAAATTAAACATTCTAGGAACTCGCCATGCCCCTCACGGAATACCTTGGGGTGTCTTCTTTCCAAAATGGGGTCACTTGTGGGGTAGTTATACTGCCCTGGCAATTTAGGGGCCCTAATGTGTGGTAAGTAGTTTGAAATCAAAATCTGTAAAAAAATGGCTGGTGAAATCCTAAAGGTGCTCTTTGGAATGTGTGCCCACCTTTGCCCACCTAGGCTGCAAAAAAGTGTCACACATCTGGTATCGCCGTACTCAGGAGAAGTTGGGGAATGTGTTTTGGGGTGTCATTTTACATATACCCATGCTGGGTGAGAGAAATATCTTGGCAAATGACAACATTTCCAATTTTTTTATACAAAGTTGGCATTTGACCAAGATATTTATCTCACCCAGCATGGGTATATGTAAAATGACACCCCAAAACACATTCCCCAACTTCTCCTGAGTACGGCGATACCAGATGTGTGACACTTTTTTGCAGCCTAGGTGGGCAAAGGGGCACACATTCCAAAGAGCACCTTTCGGATTTCACCGGTCATTTTTTACAGATTCTGATTGCAAACTACTTCTCACGCATATGGGCCCCTAAAATGCCAGGGCAGTATAACTACCCCACAAGTAACCCCATTTTGGAAAGAAGACACCTCAGGGTATTCCGTGAGGGGCATGGCGAGTTCCTAGAATTTTTTATTTTTTGTCACAAGTTAGTGGAATATGAGACTTTGTAAGAAAAAAATAAAATAAAAAATAAATCATCATTTTCCGCTAACTTGTGACAAAAAATAAAAAGTTCTATGAACTCACTATGCCCATCAGTGAATACCTTAGGGTGTCTACTTTCCGAAATGGGGTCATTTGTGGGGTGTTTGTACTGTCTGGGCATTGTAGAACCTCAGGAAACATGACAGGTGCTCAGAAAGTCAGAGCTGTTTCAAAAAGCGGAAATTCACATTTTTGTACCATAGTTTGTAAACGCTATAACTTTTACCCAAACCATTTTTTTTTTACCCAAACATTTTTTTTTATCAAAGACATGTAGAACAATAAATTTTGTGAAAAATATATATATGGATGTCGTTTTTTTTGCAAAATTTTACAACTTAAAGTGAAAAATGTCATTTTTTTGCCAAAAAAATCGTTAAATTTCGATTAATAACAAAAAAAGTAAAAATGTCAGCAGCAATGAAATACCACCAAAGGAAAGCTCTATTAGTGAGAAGAAAAGGAGTTAAAATTCATTTGGGTGGTAAGTTGCATGACCGAGCAATAAACGGTGAAAGTAGTGTAGTGCAGAAGTGTAAAAAGTGGCCTGGTCATTAAGGGGTTTTTAGCTAGCGGGGTTGAAGTGGTTAACAGTGACTTTCACAGTGCCCGCCCCTTTAACAGAGACCTCCACAGTGCCCGCCCCTTTAACAGTGACTTTCACAGTGACCGCCCCTTTAACAGTGACTTTCACAGTGACCGCCCCTTTAACAGTGATTTTCACAGTGACCACCCCCTTAACAGTGACTTTCACAGTAACCGCCTCTTTAACAGTGACTTTCACAGTGACCGCCCCCTTAACAGTGACTTTCACAGTAACCGCCTCTTTAACACTGACTTTCACAGTGACCGCCCCTTTAACAGTGACTTTTACAGTGACTGCCCCTTTCACAGGGACCTTCATAGCGCCTGCCCCTTTAATAACAGTGACCTCCACAGTGCCCGCTCATTTAATAACAGTGACCTCCACAGTGCCTGCCCCTTTAATAACAGTGACCTCCACTGTGCCCGCCCCTTTAAAAAACAGTGACCTCTACAGTGCCTGCCCCTTTAAGCAGTAAAGAAAAATGGCTGGGTTGTTATGGAAACCTGGAGTAAAACTGTGTTTATGGCAGTTGGGATTTGAAGATAAAGACTTGCAGGCTTGTATTGGCTAATGTGGATAATTTTTTGGGAATATCTCAGGAACGGTACATCCTAGAGAGCGAATATCTCAGGAACGATATGTCCTAGAGATCTGAGACCCGGTCTAAAACCTTCCCGGACACCTGATGTAGCTGTGTGCCAAATTTGGCAAAGATTGGTCCAGTCGTTTGGTCGCGCATAAAGAACGTCCAGACAGACATCTAGACAGACAGACAGAAACTCATTTTTATATATATAAGAGATATATTTTATATATCTTTTATATAATCATGTTTCTAATTTACTAATTTTTGCTAATTTTTGTCTATATAATTATGTTTTCTATTTATTCAGGAATTTTATTTTGGGCGGCCGCCCTTATCCTATTTTTATTTCATTTCATTCTTTCATTTTCTCTATTTCCCCTATAATTCTATCTCCCTTCCCATCCATGTAGAATATGCAGTGAATCCGATGACTATCAGGTCTGACATGCGCAATGTGACAATTGATGCTGGAAGCATGTGTAGTGTCCCACTATGTAAATGTGGGCACTACTCAAGAGTCAATTGGGTCACGTTGTTCTCCACCTCCTGTGGAACATGGTCATTGTATGTTATATGGTATTTTTAATGTGTATTTTCCTGTTATTTCCTGTACCAGGCCTGTTAGGGGTAGTTCCTCCTCCTAGGCAGTAGAGGGAGCTAGGGAACCCCCTAGTATATATAGTTAGGCCCAGACAGGAAAGAGTCAGTCCAGTTCAGTCCAGGAGGCTAGTGAGTGCAGTCTAGCCTGCCTGAGTTCCTGAGCAAAAGAAGCTCAGAAGTTAATCCAGGGGAAGAAGTTGCCTCCTGAAGATATCTAGTTCCTTTAAAAGTACAGTGCAGAGCCACTTTTATCCAGCCAGGTAGAGAGCTGAAGGGCAGAAGGATATTTTACAGCAAGAGGATATATACCAGAGGAAGGTTTCCCTACCCAAGGATAAAGCCAGCAATAGGGCATACGGGCCTTGGAGAAAGCCAGACAGGACCTAAGGAAAATACAGCCTGATCTGTAAGTGTTATTCCCTCTGAGTATCTTGCAAGGACTTTGTCTGCCATTTATATGAAGCCTGCCTGTTACCAACCTTTTACATTTGGAACTAACTAAAGACTGTAAATAGTTGAACTGTTCAGTAAAAAGAAGTTCTGGTTCACTGCAACTTGTGTTCCTCAATTATTCCTACAACAAATCGGTGTGCCACCGTTACCGGCACTGGCGTCACGAACTTTAAGGGATCTTGGCACCGGCACACTAAACCTGCAACACCCAGGGCACCTCACCTACCACCCTGCCTGGTCCCTATACATAGAGAGTGCACCAGAGGATCCATGTGCCAGCCTCTCCATCACTGCTCTACGCCTGCCCAGGGTATATAAAAACTGTGAGTACCAAGAACACCCTCGGTTTAGTAACTACCCCTGTGACCTCACATTCGCTCACCCTGCAGGGTTGCGTACCTCACATGGTCTTGCGATATTATGTGACGCGATTCTGTGCTGACATCATCATCACGTGCTCGCGGAGGTGATCACGTGTACTAATCTTGATCACATGACTCCTTAGCATTGTTTGGCGCGGCCGCATCTTGTTTTTCAGAGACTCACAGGTTTTATAGAGTAAGACAATTATTGTATTCATGTTGATTGGTTGGTTGGTGTATTTAATTTGTGTCCCCCAGTGATGACGCCACCCCAAGACGAAGGTTCGCCGAAACGCGCGTCGGGGTTGGCGCCATCCTGGAGTGAGCACAGCATGGGTAATCGTTTATCGTCCATTTGATTATTATGGAATATGTTTTCTGCACTTGCACTTTATTGTTAATCATGTTTATATAGATGGACAGATTTATGAACGTAGTATCCGCTGTGTTCATCCTCCAGATGATGTCGCCTTTTCCCTGCACCTATGTTCTTTTAATCATGTTTGTGAGATAGCTTTTTGTAATTATGCAATAAAATGACATTAATTCATAGGCAGTCTGGTAGTTGTTTATAGGTTTCAGACAGATTTATTAGGCTACATTCTCATGACCATATGTGCTTTGCAGTATGCAAATTGAATAATCCGCAAAACACAGTTACCGGCCTTGTGCATTCCTCATTTTGAGGGACTGCACATGGCCGGCGCTATATCGAAAATGCAGTGATGCTCACAGGAGAGCTAATGCCTTCTGAAACAGCTGAACAGCGGGGGTCCCAGGTGTCGTTCCTCCACGATCAGTAAAAAAATCTCGGAAAACCCCTTTAAGGCCCCTATTACACTGCATTGTTATAGGGCCAATTACTGGGAACAAGTAAAAAATAAAAATATTACCGGATCCGCGCTGCTCATCTCATGCATGGTCTTTTTCACAGGAATGGAGCTCAAACAGTGAGAACAAATTCCCTACTTTTCACAGTTCAATCAATTACTGGTACACATTTGCTGGAGCCGCAATCCACCTCTTCTCTTTTTTTATAATAGGCCGATGCAAATGAGGGCCAATCAACATTTTTTGGTTTTTGGCCCAGTGAAATAGAACAATGTGACAATGCAGCACCCAGACCAAAAAAAACATTGTGCACCCCTGCTCGACATGCAGCAACTCAACTTAACTGTGGTAACAGTAGATAATCAAACATCTCTCCTCCAGAAAGAGACACGATTTTTGGGATTCTGTACAGTCCAGATCTAGACTACACCGGTCACTGGTCAACACTAACAAACTGCCAACTTTCCTCCAATTTTGGGAGTTGCTGTGCTCTGGAAACTATTGTAAGTGTGACTAAGCATGCACACAGACTCCCACCATGCCTGTGCTGTACTAGCAGGAATAGGATTGGCCTATAAGCATTTCCTGGACTCCTCTCAGGTGCGTCACAGAGCCAACATATGTAACATCCCAGAGTGGTGTTACCACTTCTGCACCTTGCTACTGTCTTTATTGGTCTAACCTGAATGTCATCTTATGTATTCATTCCAGGTCCTCCACAATGTGCATTCCTAATCTGTTTGCAACTGTCACGTTAATGAAATATACCTGGTTCACCAGCAGGTGGCAGCAAACACGGCATAGCTGTACTTAGATAGAATGGAACCTTCCATTCCATTCTAACCCCCCTCTGGAGAGAAGTGGGCGAGTCCTACTTCCTGCAGGAAGGGTGGGGACCAGTTAGTTCCAGTCTAGTTTACCCCCAACTAGGGGAAGGGTGTGCAGGGGCACGTCTCTGCTGGACGTGCTCACGCCAGCCAGAGCACCTTAAGCTCTGCTGGCCATGGAGGCCAAAGCTTGAAGCCTCAGGAGTCAGGAGGAAAGTTCCCTGGCATAACCTAGAGTCAGACTACAAAGTGAAGTGCAGCATACAGAAGAAGCTGAGTTACACAGCCAGCCTGTCAGTACAGCAGATTCAGAGAGAAAAAGATGTAGAAGAGTGGAGTTTGCCTGCCAGTTTCATGCTAAAGCCTGCTGGAACCAAGACAAAGCCTGTAAACCAAAAGTAAAGCTGCCATTGAACTTCATCTCAAGGTCTGGACTCAAGTTATTCTTTTATCCCTCAATTATTCCCCCTATTTATTGCTTCGAAGACAAAGCCTGGGGTCCAGCCATATCCAGGTAGGAGCATCGTGACATACATAAAGAGACATTTGGGCTGCACCATTACACCACTCGTCATTTCCTACACCTGGGACGCGTTACATATAGGGCCCTGGGGGGAGGCCGCCCATTGCACATACACATACACATGTTGGCGAGCCAGAGTAGTGCCCTCCTTTCATTACCACTAGGACTGGTCAAGGACCTCCCAATATCTTGGTGGCCAGATATACCTACTCTCCCCAGAACTAAACCGCTTAATCACATAAAATAATACAACTTGGTGATTAAATAGAACATTATATTGCACAAACAGGTAATGTGTGGTGGCTCCTCCACATCCAGACACTAGTGTTGTATGTATTGACGTGACCGCTAATGACATTTCTGAGCTGCAGTACAATACAGAAAGGTATAACGGTATATGACAAATGTTGCTCGGTGGCATTACAAGATGATTTTTTAAAAAATATAATGTATAACGTGTCAAATGAGTATATTTAGTTTGTTTTGCATGGACAGACTTAGTTGAAGCGATAACACTTACCTGCCATGCTTACTGGAAATTCTGGAATGTGTGTTTATTCTATAAATGATCAGTAACCTCTACCTCAATACGTGTTTTAACAGTTGTATATGAATATTTTATGGCACATGCTCCATCTTCACATATCTTGACATGCCATTTCTATGGTGAAAATATGAGAAAATGTTAACCATTCTTTTTTTCCTGTGCAAAACTTACAGAAATGCAACACTGATTATCAATATGCTAAAGCCTCATGCCAACTATTGTTTCAAGGTATGTTCACTCGCAGCAGATTTGTTGTATTCCATTCATCTGAATTGCAGGTGCATGGGTTTCTGTAAACTTTATTCAGAAGTTATAAACTTACTCTTTCAGCTCTGTGCATGTCCAAAGGTGTATGAAGTAATACTGGAGTAACCATAGAAGTCTTCAGGACCCTAATGTTCCCCTGTACACCCCCAGTTTTATTTGTCTAACAGACAGACTTTTGTCACATTCAAGCAGAATAAGGCGGGGGGGGGGGGGGGAATTATGACACGTTCCATTAGATTTGGAGGTGTAAGTTGGCATTCCTGGACCCCAATGCAAAATCTGCACAGACCAACCATGTAGCAATTGTAATGGTGGTGTCCTCTTAACGGGGTTGTCCAAGTCTTTAACACTCATAACCTATCCTCAGAATAGGTCATCAGTATGTGATAGGTGAGGGTCTGACACCGGGCGCTCCCTCTGATTAGCTTTTGAAGAGGCTGCAGGTCTGCAGTGACCGCCGCGGCCTCTTTGCAGCTTACTAAGCACAGAGCCGTTCAGTGGATAGCGGCTGTGCCTCGAGTTGCAGTTCGACCCCATTCACTTGAATGGCACTGAGCTGCTCCTAAGCTATGTGACCATAGAACGTGACCTTACTGGCTTAGGAAAAGTCACTTTAAACATATGATCAGCAGAGCTTGGACCCCCACTGATCTAATATGACCTAAACCCTTGGACAACGCCTTTATGTGGAGCTGTTGAGTCCCTCACACACAGGGCCCAGGTGCAACTGCTACCTCGGCAACTCCTACCTGTGTTGAGCCTGTATTTGTTCCTGAGTGTGTTCCAGCAGTTTCGGTTCTTTCTGTGTTTAGATTAACCCTGTACATCTGCCTCGTCTGTGTTCCTGCCAAGTGTCCAGCCTGCCTGCTTCATCTGTGTTTTCACTACCACCCTGCACAAAAAAAGAAAAGATAATGGAGGCAGCGCCTCATGTGTGGTGTTGCTTGCTCAGTATAATTATTACAATTACTGTAGTTCGCTTACCAGAGGTTGTTGTGAGAAAATCACAACAACTATGAAGACTTTGCTTGTATAGGTCCCGACCAGCACACGGGATACTTGGCTGCAGCCTGGGTTCCTACCTGCGCCTCTGGAACAGGTGCTGGAGTTGAATCAAGCAAGAAGAAAACTGGATGAAAGAACCTCTATGTTGGTGCTGCCAATGAGGACATCGAGCGTGGTAAGTATTTTCACAGGGCCATCAGACATTCCTTATGCATATTATAGGAATGCCTGATTGCCCTGAGGAAGAGGACGCTTCGCCCTTGAAACGCGTTGATGAATAAACCACCCTGTGAAAATACTTACCATGCTCGATGTCCTCATTAGCAGCGCCGACATAGAGGTGCTTTCATCCGTTTTTCTTCTTGCTTGATTCACTACCACCCTGCCAGGCTGTTTATCCTGTGTCTTCCAACATCTACACTTCTACTGTCTGGACCCCAGAAACATGAATTCAATTCTTAGTGACTGTGCAGACTATACCTGTGGTTTTCCAACATTTTTGGCGTGTTTCCTACTATTCGGAGCTCCTGGTGGGTCAGATGCCAACTACATCGGGACTATCCTAGGAGATAGCAGTATGTGTGCTTCCCTGTAGCAACCCTTCAAAAGTATTAAGGGGTGAATACCAGGAGAGCGCTGGCATAAAGCCCTTAGCCAAGCTGGTTAGTTGGTACAGTGTTTCCACATTCACTGATCCATAACAATACACTTGTACAGCATGAATAGCCCTGTGTGGTGTGCTATTCTTGCTGTCAAAAGTGACAGAAACCTCAACAGAACCCCAGTGGTGCCATTTTTGATGACTCCTTTATTTTGACATTTGGCAATGCTGTTGGTAAAATTTATCAAGAGCTTGTGCAGTACCCCAGACCTTGGGGGTATTTGCAATTGTTTATGTTATGTCATCTTATATTATGTTGTGTTGGTACACCAGCATGAGAGCTATGGTTGGCACTCTGTTCCTGCCCTCTTGGTAGGATTGGGCTGGTCATGCTTCCTGCCAGGAGGGACAGTTGGAGTCCAGACAGAGAAGAGGAAGAAAGCACATACTGGAGCTCCTTCTTCAAGGTACCTGATCCAGTTCTCCTGTGAGAACACTACTCCAGAGAGATTCCTAGAACTGGAATTTCTTCCATCATAAAAGCTACCGCATTTTTAGTCAGCAGAGTGACCAGCAATCTCAGCGTTACAGACACTGCTGCAGGTGAGGGAATACAGATCAGACAACCTCCCGTAGCTAACATCCAGTCTAACAGTAGGCCTGTATTACATAGTGGACACCTATACATACAAGTGCCTGCAGGCACTACTTAATTGCCACATAACCAGCCACCATACCTCATCATCTGGTGACAGAAACCCTACTTTGTACCTACTACTGCTGGATGTACCACAAGTTAGATTTTGCACTAAGTAAAGAGAGACTGTTATGCTTTTGCTTCTGGCTTGTTTCTTCAAACCACCTTTCAACTGCACCGATCCCCAGGAAGCAATGGCTTGGGGAAGTACACCATGACAGAACACGTCATCAGGGCCACTATCACTCCCACCCTCTGCATCAACTCCTCAGGAGCTTGCTGTACTGTTGCTGTTGTACACACCACAGCTTTCCCCGTTGTAAGAAAAGCACCAGCAGGTACATGTACTGAATTATTTTAATGAGTTGTGTGATTTGATACCTCCTGTCTGGACATCCCAGTTTACATTGGGGGATAGCAACCTGTTCCAGACTTTCTAAATGCCACCAATATACCTGATTAACCACAGTTCCCCAAACACATATAAAATTCACCACTAAGAAATCCTCTTGGCAAAATGCAGGTCACTTTCTTTTTAAATTGAATCTGCCATTTTGCCAAAATCTTGTATTGAACAGCTTCACTGCATAATGAAGGCTTTCTCCATTCATCTGCTACTGATTTAGTTGGAAAAATGAACTGTCATTCACAGGCAGGTGGGTGGGGAGAGCTGTGAGCTCATGAATATGGGGACACAGCAGTGCTTGAAAGTTTGTGAACCCTTCAGAAGTTTATTTATCTGTATATTTCTCCATAAATTTGATCTAAAAATGTCAGATTTTCACACAAGTCCTAAAAATAGATAATGATAACCAAATTAAACAAATGAAAAAATATATTAAAGGGATTCTGTCACCAGGTTTCACCCCTTTAAGATAAAAATATGCTTATGTTCAGGGTGCCTTCACGATTCCTAATGTGGTCTTATAAATGTAATCTGTAGGCTCATTTTGCTAAAAAAATGCTATTACTAACCTGTCAATCAAAAAAATAAGGTGCCCAAGGGGATGTAAATGGATCCAAGCTGCCGGCCGCACCCGCCGCCATTTGTGCCCAGCTCCGCCTTTCCCGACCTCAGTGCCGCCTCATAATTTTCTGTGACGCCTCCCGCTCCCCCCTCCTCCTGCTGTAACATCGCTGTGACGCCTCCCGCTCTCCCTCCCTCCCTCCTCCTCCTGCTGTAACATTGCGATGTTATAGCAGGAGGAGGGGGGAGGGAGGGAGAGCGGGAGGCGTCATAGCGATGTTACAGCAGGAGGAGGGGGGAGGCGTCACAGCGATGTTACAGCAGGAGGAGGGAGGAGGGGGGAGGGGGGAGGGAGGGAGAGCGGGAGGCGTCACAGAAGATTATGAGGCGGCGCTGGGCACGAACGGCGGCGGGTGCGGCCGGCAGCTTGGATCCATTTACATCCCCTTGGGCACCTTATTTTTTTGATTGACAGGTTAGTAATAGCGTTTTTCTAGCAAAATGAGCCTACAGATTACATTTATAAGACCACATGAGGAATCGTGAAGGCACCCTGAACATAAGCATATTTTTATCTTAAAGGGGTGAAACCTGGTGACAGAATCCCTTTAACTCTCGTCATTTAATTATTGAGGAAAATTATCTAATATCACATGTCTGTGAGCAGTTAAATTATTTGAAACTTTGCTTTCAGTATCTGGTGTGACCCCTTTATGCAGCAATAACTGCAAATAAATGTTTACAGTAATTGTTAATTAGTTCTGCACATAGTCCTTGGAGGAATTCCTTATGTTGGTGGAATTCTATCTTCTATCTCTTTTTCTGGTTCTGTCCAAAACAACCCCGCAGGAGGGTGTAACAGTTCACAAATTGGTGGAGGATGCGGGCAGACGGATCCCTGACAGATACCATCCATCTAGCAACTTTAATTGCATTGTATCTTATCATCCAATACAATGGAAGACCTGGTGTTAAGGTTGGCACAAGCCTGTGCAACCCAGTAAGACGCAAATGCTGTTCAGCGAGAGACTAATGCCAGACATAAAAATGCTTTGGCTGCCCAGCAGGAGGCGCAGCAGGAAATTGTACGTCTGTTGAGTACTCAGGTGACAGCACTAGCTGAGGCCGCAGAAATAGACAGGCAAATGCAAGCTGGAGCTGCTCGGAAAGACAGAGAAACTCTTACAGAGGTTCTGCAGCACTTGGCGAATACGCTTCAGGATCGACCTAGCAATAGTGGGTTGATTAAAACAAGCCATTTTCTTCAGAAAATGACCCCACATGGTGACGTGGAAGCGTTTCTGAATACGTTTGACTGTACCGCAGACCGGGAGGCGTGGCCTAAGACTCAGTGGGCGGGGTTGGTTGCTCCGTTTCTAAAGGGTGACTCTCAGAAAGCGTATTTTGATTTGTCTGCCAAGGATGCCCAGGACAGTGAGAAGCTAAAGCTAGAAATTCTCCGCCGTTTCGGTGTCACTCCTGCTGTGCGGGCCCAACGAATGCACCGCTGGAATTACCAACCTAATAAGTCTCCCAGGTCACAGATGCATGACTTAATTTATCTGGTACGAAAATAGTTGCAACCTGAAATACTTACGGCACCCCAGATTGTCGAAAGGGTCACAATGGATTGCTTCCTGAGAGCGCTGCCGTATGAGTTAAGAAAATGGGTCAGTCACGCTGATCCAAAATCCGCCAATGAATTAGTTGAGATGGTTAACCACTTCAGCCCCGCTAGGTGAAACCCCCTTCATGACCAGAGCACTTTTTACACTTCGGCACTACACTCCTTTCACCGTTTATCGCTCGGTCATGCAACTTACCACCCAAATGAATTTTACCTCCTTTTCTTCTCACTAATGGAGCTTTCATTTGGTGGAATTTTATTGCTGCTGACATTTTAACTTTTTTTGTTATTAATCAAAATGTAACGATTTTTTTGCAAAAAAATGACATTTTTCACTTTCAGCTGTAAAATTTTGCAAAAAAAACGACATCCATATATAAATTTTTCGCCAAATTTATTGTTCTACATGTCTTTGATAAAAAAAAAATGTTTGGGCAAAAAAAAAATGGTTTGGGTAAAAGTTATAGCATTTACAAACTATGGTACAAAAATGTGAATTTCCGCTTTTTGAAGCAGCTCTGACTTTCTGAGCACCTGTCATGATTCCTGAGGTTCTACAATGCCCAAACAGTAGAAAACCCCCACAAATGACCCCATTTCGGAAAGTAGACACCCCAAGGTATTCGCTGATGGGCATAGTGAGTTCATAGAACTTTTTATTTTTTGTCACAAGTTAGCGGAAAATGATGATGATTTTTTATTTTTTATTTTTCCTTACAAAGTCTCATATTCCACTAACTTGCGACAAAAAATAAAAAATTCTAGGAACTCGCCATGCCCCTCACGGAATACCTTGGGGTGTCTTCTTTCCAAAATGGGGTCACTTGTGGGGTAGTTATACTGCCCTGGCAATTTAGGGGCCCAAATGTGTGAGAAGAACTTTGCAATCAAAATGTGTAAAAAATGACCGGTGAAATCCAAAAGGTGCACTTTGGAATATGTGCCCCTTTGCCCACCTTGGCAGCAAAAAAGTGTCACACATCTGGTATCGCCGTACTCAGGAGAAGTTGGGGAATGTGTTTTGGGGTGTCATTTTACATATACCCATGCTGGGTGAGAAAAATATCTTGGTCAAATGCCAACTTTGTATAAAAAAATGGGAAAAGTTGTCTTTTGCCAAGATATTTCTCTCATCCAGCATGGGTATATGTAAAATGACACCCCAAAACACATTCCCCAACTTCTCCTGAGTACGGCGATACCAGATGTGTGACACTTTTTTGCTGCCAAGGTGGGCAAAGGGGCACATATTCCAAAGTGCACCTTTCAGATTTTGCAGGCCATTTTTTACACATTTTGATTGCAAGGTACTTCTCACACATTTGGGCCCCTAAATTGCCAGGGCAGTATAACTACGCCACAAGTGACCCCATTTTGGAAAGAAGACACCCCAAGGTATTCCGTGAGGGGCATGGCGAGTTCCTAGAATTTTTTATTTTTTGTCACAAGTTAGCGGAAAATGATGATTTTTTTTTTCTCTTTTTTCCTTACAAAGTCTCATATTCCACTAACTTGCGACAAAAAATAAAAAATTCTAGGAACTCGCCATGCCCCTCACGGAATACCTTGGGGTGTCTTCTTTCCAAAATGGGGTCACTTGTGGCGTAGTTATACTGTCCTGGCAATTTAGGGGCCCAAATGTGTAATAAGTACCTTGCAATCAAAATCTGTAAAAAATGGCCGGTGAAATCCGAAAGGTGCACTTTGGAATATGCGCCCCTTTGCCCACCTTGGCATCAAAAAAGTGTCACACATCTGGTATCGCCGTACTCAGGAGAAGGTGGGGAATGTGTTTTGGGGTGCCATTTTACATATAACCATGCTGGGTGAGAGAAATATCTTGGCAAAAGACAACTTTTCCTATTTTTTTTATACAAAGTTGGCATTTGACCAAGATATTTTTCTCACCCAGCATGGGTATATGTAAAATGACACCCCAAAACACATTCCCCAACTTCTCCTGAGTACGGCGATACCAGATGTGTGACACTTTTTTGCAGCCTAGATGCGCAAAGGGGCCCAAATTCCTTTTAGGAGGGCATTTTTAGACATTTGGATCCCAGACTTCTTCTCACACTTTCGGGCCCCTAAAAAGCCAGGGCAGTATAAATACCCCACATGTGACCCCACTTTGGAAAGAAGACACCCCAAGGTATTCAATGAGGGGCCTGGCGAGTTCCTAGAAATTTTTTATTTTTTGCATAAGTTAGCGGAAATTGATTTTTTGGGGTTTTTTCTCACAAAGTCTCACTTTCCGCTAACTTAGGACAAAAATTTCAATCTTTCATGGACTCGATATGCCCCTCACGGAATACCTTGGGGTGTCTTCTTTCCGAAATGGGGTCACATGTGGGGTATTTATACTGCCCTGGCTTTTTAGGGGCCCTAAAGCGTGAGAAGAAGTCTGGAATATAAATGTCTAAAAATGTTTACACATTTGGATTCCGTGAGGGGTATGGTGAGTTCATGGGAGATTTTATTTTTTGACACAAGTTAGTGGAATATGAGACTTAGTAAGAAAAAACAAAAACAAACAAAAAATTTCCGCTAACTTGTGCCAAAAAAAATGTCTGAATGGAGCCTTACAGGGGGGGGGTGATCAATGACAGGGGGGTGATCAATGACAGGGGGGTGATCAATGACAGGGGGGTAATCACCCATATAGACTCCCGGATCACCCCCCTGTCATTGATCACGCCCCTGGTAAGGCTCCATTCAGACGTCCGTATAATTTTTACGGATCCATGGATCGGATCCGCAAAACACATGCGGACGTCTGAATGGAGCCTTACAGGGGGGTTATCAATGACAGGGGGTGATCAGGGTGATCAGGGTGATCACCCCCCTGTCACTGATCACCCCCCCTGTAAGGCTCCATTCAGACATCCGCATGATTTTTTACGGATCCATGGATACATGGATCGGATCCACAAAAGACATGCGGACGTCTGAATGGAGCCTTACAGGGGGGTTATCAATGACAGGGGGTGATCAGGGTGATCAGGGTGATCACCCCCCTGTCACTGATCACCCCCCCTGTAAGGCTCCATTCAGACATCCGCATGATTTTTTACGGATCCATGGATACATGGATCGGATCCACAAAAGACATGCGGACGTCTGAATGGAGCCTTACAGGGGGGTTATCAATGACAGGGGGTGATCAGGGTGATCACCCCCCTGTCACTGATCACCCCCCCTGTAAGGCTCCATTCAGACATCCGCATGATTTTTTACGGATCCATGGATACATGGATCGGATCCACAAAAGACATGCGGACGTCTGAATGGAGCCTTACAGGGGGGTTATCAATGACAGGGGGTGATCAGGGTGATCAGGGTGATCACCCCCCTGTCACTGATCACCCCCCCTGTAAGGCTCCATTCAGACATCCGCATGATTTTTTACGGATCCATGGATACATGGATCGGATCCACAAAACACATGCGGACGTCTGAATGGAGCCTTACAGGGGGGTGATCAGGGAGTGTATATGGGTGATCACCCGCCTGTCATTGATCACCCCCTGTAAGGCTCCATTCAGACGTCCGCATGTGTTTTGCGGATCCGATCCATGTATCCATGGATCCGTAAAAATCATGCGGACGTCTGAATGGAGCCTTACAGGGGGGTGATCAATGACAGGGGGGTGATCAATGACAGGGGGTGATCAGGGAGTGTATATGGGTGATCACCCGCCTGTCATTGATCACCCCCCTGTAAGGCTCCATTTAGACGTCCGTATGCGTTTTGCGGATCCGATCCATGTATCCATGGATCCGTAAAAATCATGCGGACGTCTGAATGGAGCCTTACAGGGGGGTGATCAATGACAGGGGGTGATCAGGGAGTGTATATGGGTGATCACCCGCCTGTCATTGATCACCCCCCTGTAAGGCTCCATTTAGACGTCCGTATGCGTTTTGCGGATCCGATCCATGTATCCATGGATCCGTAAAAATCATGCGGACGTCTGAATGGAGCCTTACAGGGGGGTGATCAATGACAGGGGGGTGATCAATGACAGGGGGTGATCAGGGAGTGTATATGGGTGATCACCCGCCTGTCATTGATCACCCCCCTGTAAGGCTCCATTTAGACGTCCGTATGCGTTTTGCGGATCCGATCCATGTATCCGTGGATCCGTAAAAATCATACGGACGTCTGAACGGAGCCTGACAGGGGGGTGATCAATGACAGGGCGGTGATCAATGACAGGGGGGTGATCAGGGAGTTTATATGGGGTGATCATGGGTGATCAGGGGTTTATAAGGGGTTAATAAGTGACGGGGGGGGGTGTAGTGTAGTGTAGTGTGGTGTTTGGTGCGACTGTACTGACCTACCTGAGTCCTCTGGTGGTCGATCCTAACAAAAGGGACCACCAGAGGACCAGGTAGGAGGTATATTAGACGCTGTTTTGAAAACAGCGTCTAATATACCTGTTAGGGGTTAAAAAATTCGGATCTCCAGCCTGCCAGCGAACGATCGCCGCTGGCATGCTGGAGATCCACTCGCTTACCTTCCGTTCCTGTGAGCGCGCGCGCCTGTGTGCGCGCGTTCACAGGAAATCTCGCGTCTCGCGAGATGACGCATATATGCGTGACTGTGCGCCAGCCTGCCACCTCCGGAACGCACATGTGCGTTAGGCGGTCCGGAGGTGGTTAAAAGATACCTGATGGCAGAGGGGTTTTTGGCAAAGGGGTCTGATAATATAAGGGGTGAAGTCGTAGAGCAACTAGTTGTTCCCAAATCTCACAGGAAAGTGGTACTTGACCTGGCTCATAAAAACCCCATGGGAGGACATCTGGCAGCTGAGAAAACTCAGCAACGGGCACTCCAGAGTTTTTTTGGCCTCGAGTGTTTGCAGAAATCAAACGATTCTGTGCGTCTTGCCTAGAATGTCAGTTGACGTCCCCTGCACCTCATTACCGGGGGACCCTTGGTACCGCTACCCATCATTGAGGTACCTTTTCCCCCCGATTGCGATGGATTTAGTGGGGCCCCTGGTGAAGTCTGAAAAGGGACATCAATACATTCTTGTGGTTTTAGACTATACCACTAGGTATCCAGAGGCGGTTTCTCTGCGGAACACGTCAGCTAACACAATTGCCCGGGAGCTGTTTCATATGTTTGCTAGAACAGGCATTCCCAAAGAGATCCTGACGGATCAAGGAACACCTTTTATGTCCAACGTAATGAAAGGTTTGTGTAAGCTGCTGGGTATAAAACAGTTAAGGACATCAGTCTATCACCCTCAAACTGATGGGTTGGTGGAGCGCTTCAACAAAACCCTCAAGAGAATGTTAAAAAGGGTCGTTGAGGCAGATGGGAGAGATTCGGATTGCCTGCTCCCCTACTTGATGTTTGCTGTTCGTAAGGTGCCTCAGTCGTCTACTGGGTTTTCCCCGTTTGAGCTTTTGTATGGGCGACACCCCCGGGGGCTTTTGGATATTGCAAAAGAGTCGTGGGAAGAGGAGCCCTCTCCCCACTGCTCCGTGGTGGAACATGTTCTACAGCTGCAGGACCGCATCACAGCTGTAATGCCCATAGTACAAGAGCATATGAGACAGGCTCAAGAGGCCCAAAGTCGCATATACAATCGGGGAGCCAGACTCAGGGTTTTTCAGCCGGTTGACCGGGTCCTGGTTTTGGTTCCCACCGCGGAAAGTAAATTCCTGGCAAAATGGCAAGGGCCCTAAGAGGTTGTAGAGAAAATAGGGGATGTGAATTATAAAGTCCACCAAACCGACAAACGGAAAACAATGCAAATCTATCATGTCAATTTAATAAAGGCCTGGAAGGAAGCATTAGTTTCTATGGCGGCTGAGCGTCTCAGTCCTACATTTCAGGGGGGAGTTACTGAGGTAAAGGTCTCGGAGACTCTGTCAAGGGCACAAGCCCAAGAGGTAAAAGAATTCCTCCTTAGGAATGCTGATGTGTTTTCAGAGTGGCCAGGTTGCATTCCTGAAGCCCGCAGACAGACAGTAGCCGATGAGATCCAGAGAATGTTGGAACTAGGTGTTATTGAACCATCCCATAGTGATTGGAGTAGCCCTGTGGTGTTGGTAGAAAAACCGGATGGATCCTTGCAGTTTTGCAACGACTGTCGCAAATTAAACGAGATCTCAAAGTTTAACTCTTATCCCATGCCCAGGTGAGGACGTTTCTGGGCATGGTAGGGTATTACCAGAGGTTTATTCCAGATTTTGCCACCATAGCTGCTCCACTTACGGACCTAATCAAAGTCAAAAGCTCAGGGTGAATTTCTTGGAGCAAAGATGCTGGGGTTGCGTTCTGTAAACTCAAGGAGGTGTTATGCAGTAGGCCAGTTTTGATCGCTCCTGATTTAAAAAAAAAGTTTGTTGTACAAACAGATGCTTCCAATGTGAGCCTAGGGGCCGTGTTGTCACAGTTGGTGCATGGAGAAGAGTACCCAGTGATATATTTGAGTAGGAAGCTAACCCCGGCTGAGAAAAACGATAGTATTGTGGAGCGCGATGGCGTCATCGCGCCGCATGAACCGGCCTCTGATAGGCTGCAGGCCCTCCCCTTTCCCACAGCACAGTCATCTGTATCGCTGTCCTAAGGATGGCGATACAGATGATTATGGAGATGAACGCTTCCACAATGGAAGCGTTCATCTCCCTGTGACCTGCCGCCGCGGGCCTCCTTCCCGGACGGAACCTCGGACCACGTCCGAAGTGCCAAACCGCTCAGTCCGCCATTGCGTGAAAGCCAATAATTGTACTTGCGGCGGTGTCAGGTGGGAGCCAGAGCAAGGCCCCCACCAGCGCGAGGCATTAAGCGGTGGCCTAAGTGGCCTAATAGAAGAGCCGCCTCTACTTTAGAAGACCCGACAGGTCCTGCACTCTCCCGGCCCTGGCGGTCACATGGCCACCGGGCCGGGACAGGAAGCGCATAGCGCTTCCTGATCTGTATACACAGTGCTCATTGAGCGCTGTGTATACAGCTATCTAGAAGGCAGGGACACCTGGGAACTGACACTGTCTTCTCTCTGGGTTGCCCTCCTGTCACTGACAGCGGGACCCCCGCTCGGCAGCTGCACGATTAGTGTGCAGCTGAGATCTCTGAATGGACGTTCCAGAACGTCCATTCAGAGATGAACATCCACCCATAGGACGTTTATATCCTATGGGCGGATGGCAAGTGGTTAAGGTAAGGTCTTTGACTTGGCCATTCCAAATCTTTAACTTGTTTC
The DNA here is from genome assembly GCF_014858855.1 of Bufo gargarizans. Classification (NCBI taxonomy): domain Eukaryota; kingdom Metazoa; phylum Chordata; class Amphibia; order Anura; family Bufonidae; genus Bufo; species Bufo gargarizans. The sequence goes on along the minus strand of NC_058086.1, from coordinate 153,187,585 downwards.
TTTTTTAACCATTCTTTGGTTGAACAACTTCTGTGCTTAGGGTCTTTGTCTTGCTGCATAACCCACATTTTTTGAGTCAGCTCATAAAAAGATATCCTAAAATATTCCTTTAGGAGTTGCTGGTATAATTCAGAATTCATTATTACATCAATAATTGCAAGCCATCCTGGCCCAGATGCAGCAAATCAGGCCCAAATACTACTTCCGCCATGTTTCAACAGATGAGATGAGGTTTTTATTCTGGAATGCTGATTTTTCCTTTCTCCAAACATAATGCTTCTCATTTAAACAAAAAAAATTATATTTTTGTCTCATCTGTTCACAAAACATTGTTCCACTAGCCTTATGACCTGTCCATGTGATCTTTAGCAAACTGCAGATGAGCATCAATGTTGTTTTTGGAGAGCAGTGGCTTTTTCCTTGTAATCCTGCCATGTACAACATTATTATTCAATGTCCCCCTGATAGAGAACTCATAAACATTAACATTGGCTAATGTGATAAAGGTCTTTAGTTGCCTAGAGGTTACATTGGGTTTCTTTGTGACCTCTCGGACTACTACACGCTTTACACTTGTGATCTTTGTTGGTCGATCACTCCTATGGAGGGTAATAATGATCTTGAATTTTCTCCATTTGTACACAATCTGTCTGACTGTGAATTGGTGGAGTGCAAATAGAGATGGGTTTTGTAACCTTTTCCTGCTTCAAAAGCATCAACAACTCTTCTTCTGAGGTACTCAGAAATTTCCTTTGTTCATGCCATAATACACTACAACAAACATCTGTGAAGATCAGGCTTTGATAGATCTCTGTTTTTTAAATAAAACAGATTGCTACTCTCAGCAGATTGTCATCCTATTGAATAACATGACGTCGATTTCACCTTCAAATTTTCTGCTAATCCTAAAGGTTCACATACTTTTGCCACTCGCAGACATTTCTAAAAGTCACATCCCCACTGATTGCTTGGTTGAACTTGATTGACTTGTGTCTTTTTTCAACCATGCTTTGAAACTATGTAAATAATTGACCAAATCTGATATTTTTGACTCATCTGTTTAATTTGGTTATCTTTATCTACTTTTAGGAATTGTGTAAAAATGAGACGTAGTTTCAGAGCAACATTATGCAGAAATGTAAGGGTTCAGAAACTTTCAAGCACCATTGTATATTGGCAGACCAATAGGAAAAGTTTTGAATGGAGTCTTCATTTCTACTAGATTTGTAGATTAATCTATGCGAAGCAATCATGGGGTTAATTTAAACTATACTTCTGTGCATTAGGTTTTGATCAAAACACAGATTGCCAAATTTGGTGAAGAAAAGGACAGGTTCCCAACTTCTCTTAGTCCATTTATCATTTTTGTGCTGGCTCACCTGGGTGAGCTTTATAAAGTGTGAGCCTCTCAGATGCATGCAGCCTGAGGAAAGAAGCAAGTGCAGTGAACCTGTGAGACTGCATTGTTGATATTTTGTTACTTGCGTCTTTCTTTAAAAATTCTATTTCCTGAACATGATTATGGGGGCGGCTATCTTACCACCTTAAGGCGTCACCATAGTCCATAGACTCACTGACTTCTATGGGAGAGTCTTCTAGACATGCTCTGTGTCCTGTGCAGAGGTCATTGTACAAGGAAGGAATAGATAAGCTTTGAGAATCTTTGAATTTGGAGAATCTTCGAATTTGATACTATGATCCCTAAAGGCTTAAACGCAGAAATGGAACTTTTCGGTTTCCTGTAAACTTGTGGTGGGTGCTCTTTGAGGACGGGACATCTAGTGTCTGGCTGCTTATCAGCACCTTGATCTCCTCTCCTTGGAGGGCTCCCATCCCTATCCACTACTTCATCACCTCTCCAATGTACGCACATGTATACCTAAAACATAAATCACAGGAGCAATATATTAATAGTCTCTCTCATGAATATTCCCTATTATTATCATTATGTTTAGTATATTTTTTTTGCTAAGGGCCCTTTCACATTTGTGTTGTCCGGATCCGGCGTGTACTCCACTTGCCGGAATTACACGCCGGATCCGGAAAAACGCAAGTGTACTGAAAGCATTTGAAGACGGATCCGTCTTCAAAATGCGTTCAGTGTTACTATGGCACCCAGGACGCTATTAATGTCCTGGTTGCCATAGTAGGAGCGGGGAGCGGGGGAGCGGTATACTTACAGTCCGTGCGGCTCCCGGGGCGCTCCAGAATGACGTCAGAGCGCCCCGTGCGCATGGATGACGTGTTCTATGTGATCACGTGATCCATGCGCTTGGGGCGCCCTGACGTCACTCTGGAGCATCCCGGGAGCCGCACGGATGGTAAGTATGCTGCTCCCCCGCTCCCCACTACACTTTACCATCGCTGCCAGGACTTTAGCGTCCCGGCAGCCATGGTAACCACTCTAAAAAAGCTAAACGTCGGATCCGGCAATGCGCCGAAACGACGTTTAGCTTAAGGCCGGATCCGGATCAATGCCTTTTAATGGGCATTAATTCCGGATCCGGCCTTGCGGCAAGTCTTCAGGATTTTTGGCCGGAGCAAAAAGCGCAGCATGCTGCGGTATTTTCTCAGGCCAAAAAACGTTCCGTTCCGGAACTGAAGACATCCTGATGCATCCTGAACGGATTTCTCTCCATTCAGAATGCATGGGGATAAAACTGATCAGGATTCTTCCGGCATAGAGCCCCGACGACGGAACTCTATGCCGGATCCAGACAACGCAAGTGTGAAAGGGCCCTAAGATACAAAATGCACACAAAACGCAGCTGCTATCTATTGAAACTATCACCAAATTTTTATGCAATACATACACATATATTTTATCATATATATTCAGATATTTATTGTGTACCATAATTATATTTTTATATAAAAAATTTTACTTTTTTTATGTCCATATATCTATACCTCCACCCTATATGTTTATATTCTTATATATATTTGAAATAAAAGAGTTTCTACCAGGTGATTTGAGGAGGAATTGCTCAGTCCACAAATTAGATAAAGTCCGGTCCAGGATTTCATTATATTCATTATGGACCAATGATTTCCGGACCCATACCTTTATATACATCCACCAAACAAGATGGCTATCAATACCCACTGAGGAAGGAGCACATATGCTCCGAAACACGTTTAGTGGACTACGATAGCCAGCACGCCATATGTGATGAACAGAGACTTAAAGTTATATCTATGCAACACATGCATTAACTATCAGGCTGAACAGCGATCGGAGATATTTAAAAAATACTTTTCCCCACCTATTGCATAATTAACTAGAGGGAAAGCCAAACTCCTATACAAGCCCGGCGCAACCTTGAACAATCCACCACGTGGGACGCTGAGGGCAGTGGGACTCGCAATCAAGCCGTACCGCCAACAGGGCAGCAGGACTCGCGATTAAACCGTACCGCCAACAGGAGAAAGAATACCACGGAGGGGAGCAAACATCTACAGATCAGTGAGTGGTAATGTATGAAACATAGTATCACAACATGTTTCAACATTGAATGTTATCACATAAGCAATATGTGCCAATACTGAATGTGAGATTCTGTGACTATATGACCGCGGCTTATACACCAAAGGAGCGACTTTAACTCAACAAAGGATAAAATCCGATAGCTCACTGAACAATATAAACTTTCAAGAACTCCTCCATAGCGGAATAGGATATTTACATATATGAACTTAAATATTAATTTAATTTATATACAGTGATATAGACATTTGTCCACATTTTTTCCTATTTTTTTACTTTTTCATTTTTTATTTATATTTATATTTTTTTTATTGCAAATATATCTATTTATTTACATTCTCTTGGTTCGGACAAAGTTTAGAGAATTGATTGATTTGTGTTACACCCATTGAATCATTATTGTCATTGTGAATTGCTGCCATCTAGAGACGGCTATGTTTATTGCCATCTTTGTGAATTAATATAGGAGGTGCAGGAATTGCTGCTATTATGAATACCACTACTTTCTATTTTCAGAATTTATATTAGTATTACCAACATTGTGGTTTTATTAACGCTTTTTTTAACAATACTATTATTCACGTAGGAGTCTATACTATTATTATTTATTGTGGGTCAGAATTTATATTATAATTAATAAATCTTTTTCTTAAATTTTTTTTTTTACAATTTTCTTTTTTTATGTAATTTTGTGTACTAATAAATTATATAGCTACTTTTAATTCTTGCAACACCAGATATTAGTGTGCCATCCATCTTTTCTATTTTTATTGTTCATACATAATATATTGGCGGCGGGTACGCCTAGGATTGAGCACCTATATTCAACGGTCTGAATTAGGTGAGCCGCTGACATTTTATCTAATTTACTATTAAGCTTTGACAATCGTGTATAATATTGGAAGACTGGCACACTTAACACATGGGACCATATGGATGATGCAAATCACACAATTTATTGTACTTATACATAAAACAATAAAAGAATAAAAAGATACATTTATAAACAATTGGATATAAATGGTATCACTACGTGGCTGTTAAAAAAGGCTTCACACAAAATTGTAGTTAATGTGACATGTGATCATATGTTGCAACACCCTATATCGTACATTGATCTTTATATTGATCTAATAGTTGCTGCACATAGATGCAACTGTTTGCAAATGATTCCTGTAAGGAAAAGAAGAAAATAAGGAAAATAGGAAGGAAATTCCCCTTGGTCATGTCCTTAGTAAGAGAAAAAAAAGGCACATTAATGTCTGCTAGAGTAAAGTCAATGTTCCAGATGTAGTTGTTTTCAGTTCTTTTGTACGCAAAGATATCTTGGAAATTGGCAGTTTCGATATGCCTAATAGTTACCCACTTTTGTGGGCTTACCTTCCCTCGGTGCCGTCGCTCACTTAGGTTGTTCGGGGTTCGCTGGTTCCCGGCTGTTTCTCAGTCAGCGTCCCACGTGTGTTCGGAGGGAGGTTAGTCGCTCCGGAGATGACGTATCGGCATGCAGGGTAAGGTTTGTCGATTTTTTTCGGCCTCGAACTTTCGTTTTAGCAGCCGATATCTCCAGAAGGAGAAAGTCTTGTCTCGAGTTTACCAGCACTGCGACCCTTTCTTGGAGATAAGCGCATGTACCCCTCTTACACCTAACAATGTCTTGAACCGGGAGCAAGTATTTCCAAAAGAAAGAAGAAAAAAAGCCACAAAATGTCCTTACAGTATATTTAGATATATATATATACCAACACAACTACCTATTCTTGTCGATAGAAGACAAATTTATATGAGCTATCAAATAGAATGATCCCATATAGAGCTGAAATATTGTGAAAAATACTTGTTCAAACCTTAATGGAATACTGTACAGATGGAAATACAATGTTACATGTTGACACGTACAAATTAATAAGAATATGAAGAACTACAATGTACCAAAGATGCAGGTTATTATTTTATAAGTTAACTGTTGTACTTTAATTTTAAAGTTTTTAATGCTGCTGAGCATGATAGAATCACTATAATTGGATAACGATGTAGACCGATTGCATATACACTGAACAGACTATAAAAACAATATACAAGTCTGACCAGGGTCCGTGCAATAAAATCCTTTATGGACTTTGTACTATAAGGAAAATTACAACATATGGCAAAAAAACGCATGAACCAAAAATAAAACGCATCAAAAACACAACACAATCGCAAGTGGAAAAACGTAGTAAAAATGACACATATGGAAAACATAATGAAAGAAAGAGATAAGAAAGACATTGGACATAAAAAATTATGTTTAGAACAATTAAAAATTGAAAGAAATGATAAATGCATATATTCCATGTCGGATTTTGGAACCCACCAAGTGAGGGTATAAAAACCAATTAGACACAAAAGAGGGTCATTACCACTGAGGAAGGGGAGAGTCGTCCCCGAAACGCGTATGGTTTCAAGAGATCTAACACAAGATCAGAATATGACCCGTTTGTAAGAAGAAGCTTCTCTATGATGCGTGGAAACAGTGCACTGTAAATTCGAGACAAGACTTTCTCCTTCTGGAGATATCGGCTGCTAAAACGAAAGTTTGAGGCCGAAAAAAATCGACAAACCTTACCCTGCATGCCGATACGTCATCTCCGGAGTGACTAACCTCCCTCCGAACACACGTGGGAGGCTGACTGAGAAACAGCCGGCAACCAGCGAACCCCGAACAACCTAAGTGACCGACGGCACCGAGGGAAGGTAAGCCAACAAAAGTGGGTAACTACAAACCAGATTTTAAAAAAGTTGGGACACTATACAAATCGTGAATAAAAACTGAATGCAATGATGTGCAGGTGCCAACTTCTAATATTTTATTCAGAATAGAACATAAATCACGGAACAAAAGTTTAAACTGAGAAAATGTACCATTTTAAGGGAAAAATATGTTGAATCAGAATTTCATGGTGTCAACAAATCCCCAAAACGCTGGGACAAGGCTATTTTCACCACTGTGTGGCATCTCCCCTTCTTCTTACAACACTCAACAGACGTCTGGGGACCGAGGAGACCAGTTTCTCAAGTTTAGAAATAGGAATGCTCTCCCATTCTTATCTAATACAGGCCTCTAACTGTTCAATCGTCTTGGGCCTTCTTTGTTGCACCTTCCTCTTTATGATGCGCCAAATGTTCTCTATAGGTGAAAGATCTGGACTGCAGACTGGCCATTTCAGTACCCGGATCCTTCTCCTACGCAGCCATGATGTTGTGATTGATGCAGAATGTGGTCTGGCATTATCTTGTTGAAAAATGCAGGGTCTTCCCTGAAAGAGATGACGTCTGGATGGGAGCATATGTTGTTCTAGAACCTGAATATATTTTTCTGCATTGATGGTGCCTTTGCAGACATGCAAGCTGCCCATGCCACACGCACTCATGCAACCCCATACCATCAGAGATGCAGGCTTCTGAACTGAGCGTTGATAACAACTTGGGTTGTCCTTGTCCTCTTTGGTCCGGATGACATGGCGTCCCAGATTTCCAAAAAGAACTTCGAATCGTGACTCGTCTGACCACAGAACAGTCTTCCATTTTGCCACACTCCATTTTAAATGATCCCTGGCCCAGTGAAAAGGCCCGAGCTTGTGGATCTTGCTTAGAAATGGCTTCTTCTTTGCACTGTAGAATTTCAGCTGGCAACGGCGGATGGCACGGTGGATTGTGTTCACTGACAATGGTTTCTGGAAGTATTCCTGAGCCCATTCTGTGATTTCCTTTACAGTAGCATTCCTGTTTGTGGTGCAGTGTCGTTTAAGGGCCCGGAGATCACGGGCATCCAGTATGGTTTTACGGCCTTGACCCTTACGCACAGAGATTGTTCCAGATTCTCTGAATCTTCGGATGATGTTATGCACAGTTGATGATGATAGATGCAAAGTCTTTGCAATTTTTTGCTGGGTAACACCTTTCTGATATTGCTCCACTATCTTTCTGCGCAACATTGTGGGAATTGGTGATCCTCTACCCATCTTGGCTTCTGAGAGACACTACCACTCTGAGAAGCTCTTTTTATACCCAATCATGTTGCCAATTGACCTAATTAGTGTTAATTGGTCTTCCAGCTCTTCGTTATGCTTAAATTTACTTTTTCCAGCCTCTTATTGCTACTTGTCCCAACTTTTTGGGGATTTGTTGACACCGTGAAAATTTGAATCAACGCATTTTTCCTTTAAAATGATACATTTACTCGGATTAAACGTTTGATCTGTCATCTACGTTCTATTACAAATAAAATATTGACATTTGCCATCTCCACATCATTGCATTCAGTTTTTATTCACAATTTGTTTAGTGTCCCAACTTTTTTGGAATCCGGTTTGTATTAGGCATATCGAAACTGCCAATTTCCAAGATATCTTTGCGTACAAAAGAACTGAAAACAACTACATCTGGAACATTGACTTTACTCTAGCAGACATTAATGTGCCTTTTTTTCTCTTACTAAGGACATGACCAAGGAGAATTTCCTTCCTATTTTCCTTATTTTCTTATTTTCCTTACAGGAATCATTTGCAAACAGTTGCATCTATGTGCAGCAACTATTAGATCAATATAAAGATCAATGTACGATATAGGGTGTTGCAACATATGATCACATGTCACATTAACTACAATTTAGTGTGAAACCTTTTTTAACAGCCACGTAGTGATACCATTTATATCCAATTGTTTATAAATGTATCTTTTTATTCTTTTATTGTTTTATGTATAAGTACAATAAATTGTGTGATTTGCATCATCCATATGGTCCCATGTGTTAAGTGTGCCAGTCTTCCAATATTATACATTATTCTTGCATTTGTGAAGGGTGAATCATTTTAGACTAGAGCACCTTTCTGTGGCTGTAAGGGGGTGAGCTATTTCCCATATTTCAACTTTTAAGCTTTGACAATCACCTACTGTGAATGGTGGATCCTGTCTCATCTATACACAGAGGTGGTATCTAGTGATGAGCGAATCAACTTCGGATGAAACATCCGAAGTCGATTCGCATAATACTTCATTTCAATACTGTACGGAGCGAGCCGCATCCTCTGTGCCTGCTCCCTGCCTCCACGTTCTACAAGCGCAGGGCAGGCTTCTTAGTTCCTGCTGGACTGACCTGTGATCCCATCTGCAGTCAGCATTGTGCAGGAGGAGGGCAGAGAGCAGGAACTAGCTGGTTGCTCTGTATACGGACTCCTCTAGCAAGTGGGGCTAGAACAGAGACCAACCCCCACTCAATCCTGTTTGTTGCGTTCCTCTTCAGCCCCTTCTTCTGCTCACAGCAGAAGCCCTTCCCACCAGTCTCCTCATGTCTAGTTTGGGTTACCACCTTTTCTTCAAGCCAAACCCGAACACTTTAGCACCTCACGGCAATTTTTTGGGTAAAGTATACACTATGCACGCGGGCGGTGGATCATAACCCATCGCCTGGCTTCCTGCTTTCTCGTGAAGACGGCGTTCAAGTAAAATAACACCGGCTTCAGAGGCAACCTAGCTTCCTGACCAATCCAAGAAGAGCCATGATTTCAATCCGCTTCGTGATTGGCTAGGAAGCCGGATTCACTTTTTTGTAGGCAGCGTACCTTCCTGACCAATCAGGAGGCCGGGAAGCGAGTCATGACATACTGCCCAGCTCGCTGATTGGTTAGGAAGCCAGGCTGCCTAGCAACAAGTGAAGCAGGCTTCCTAGCCAATCAGGAAGCCAGGAGGCAGATGATAACCCACCTCCCGGCTTCCTGATTGGAAAGGAAGTTGGCTGTATGCTCCCTTGGCGCTGCCAGTCAGAGGGACATCTCCCTCCGACCGGAAGTTCCAATATCGGGGAAGGTATCGGAGCATTTTGGCGAGGATAAGTACTCGCCCAAATACTCTGTATCGGCAGAGATATTAGTATCAGTATCGGTACATCTATAGTGCAAATCCATTTTATTGATAGTTGTCATTGAAACGACAAGCGCATTTCTGGGCCCCAAAAGCACTTGTCGATTGGACGACAACTATCAATAAAATAAATTTTGCACTTACATGAAAGTTTAATGTCTGTATTGGACGATATGTATTATTGCACATAAAAGATGCCCCCACAAAACGTGTCACTGGTTACCTGGGGGATTTTTTTATGGGGGCATGTTTTATGTGCAATACTAACAAGTGCCGTGCCCACACCCCCTTCCAATTAATATTTTTATTAAACACTGTCTTCAAATGTTTTAAATACCTTTTTTAGAAGTTCAGATCAGTTCAGATGGAGAAGGACGGCAGTCACGGCGTTGGTCGCAGAGGTCGACTGACTCCCAGAAAAAGAAGAAGAAACTGCTGGAGCAATGCTAGCAGCTCCATGCGCAGGGCAGTTGCCGGAGAATGATTTCTCCCACGCTCCCTCTCTCTCTGATGTCACTTCCTCTCACTAGCAGAGAAAAGGAGAGGGAGGGAGGGGAGTGTCTGAAGACAGCGCCTCCTAGCTTCACTCACAGGCTCTCAGCTGATCGCCTCGCTGGCAGTGACAGGTTCAGCTGATTGTCCGCTGCTGAGCCGACACCCCGGCCGCCGCTGACTGACACGCCGGCCGCTCGCTCACGCTCACCGCCTGCCACCGCTCACCACCAGCTATCAGGTGAGGCTAGCTGGCAACTGGTATGCAGTTTGAAATGGAATCCTGTGCCCGGGTCTGAGAAAGGCTTGTACCCGGGCACAGGATTACAAACCCGGACTGTCCGGGTCATTCCCGTATGGGTGGCAACCCTATGTCCAGTGTGGATGTGAAGCTGTGAAATAGTTGCTGCTGGCTGTAAGTAGTGACTACCCCCTTCCCCCACATAAGCCATGGCCCAGTCCTTTCAACATAGCCAGAGTGGCTTACACAAGATTGGGGTTTGATAAGACCCCCCCACACACACACACACACATGGCCTCACTCCTGTTCACCCAGGCTGACACAGCCCCTGCAGCTGCCCCTCTTCCCTGGTTCTGCATCTCTCTGCTAGTAGTCGGACAGAGGGGGAGGGGAGAGTCTGCAGACAATGAGGACACTGTAATAACCCTGTACTGTGCACCCCCCATGGCTGCTATAGCTGATTTCCTAGGATGTCTGGAGACAGATGCCCATCCATCTGCAGGAATGGTAAGTGTAATGTGTGTGTACAGGTGTGTGTTATGTGTGTTACGTGTATAAATGTATATGCATATATCTGTTGTCGTATGTATATATGTGTATGTGTAATATGTATGGCAGAGTTTATAATTAGTGTTGAACGAACTTGTGTTTTAAGTTTTGGCGTCCAAATACGTGTTTATGACCTTCCAGTAGTTTAGAAATAAGGGTAATTAGATGACTGACACAAAGTGAAAGTACCACAGTTAGAAAAACAGTTAACCCTTTGTGACCAAAAAGCTCAATATTTTTAATAAAGGTCAATAAAAAATATGATTTTAAGCCAAAAATTAGTTAAATGCAATCATTAAAAAAAAATTCTCCAAAGGTGTACATAGCCTTTAAGTTTGGCGCCCAAGGTTTGGGTTATCGGAGAATCCTGCTATGGATTTCACTACCACGGACCATAACGGAATTCTTTGACGCCATGCACCATGAAAGTCTATAAGAGGCATTCAGTCAGAATAGAAGTCTATGCTGGCGATAGTGCATACCATTATAGAATTCCGTTATGGTCCGTGGTAGTGGAATCCATAGCAGGATTCTCCGATAACCTGTCACGACCATGTTTATGGCCGTGAATCCTTTGGAGCCGCATACAGTTGCCCGCTGTTTGGGTTGTTGTGTCAACCGCAGCTGGAGGCATAATGTTGTTTGCCTCAGGTGCGGTTGCCGTGGACAACAGGAGTGTGCGGTTTCCTTGGAGTTGTGTGCGTGTATGTATGCACTTTTGTATGTCTGTGTGCACTCTGTTTTATGTGTGGTGTGCACTGACATCTTTTCTTCACTGTGGCTGCCCGTGGCAACGTTTGGTTGTATGTGTACATGTGGTGGCAGTGTCCCGGCCTTCGGGCAGACTCCCAGGACATGGTTGCCACCCATGTCGTTGCCTGCGGCAACAGCCACAGTGTGTTCTTGTGTTGGACACTTTCCCTTTAAGTTGGTGTTTCCCTTCCCTGGTGCTGGAAGGGTTAACTCCCTTCCCAGTGTGTGTGTGAGTCACTGGGTGTGTCTGACTGTCGGGTGTGGCTACATGGGCTATAAAGTCTCAGTCCAGATCAGTTCTCTGGTGGGGTACTCCAGGCATGTTGCTGGAGTCGTCCTCCTGGTATCCTGTAACCATCCTTCTAGTAAGGGCAACCCTTCCGGTCATAAATCCATTACCTTGATGTTTTGTTGATGTCCTATGTCTTTGGGTTTTTAGTGCAGCTATGGATGTCCCGGTTCCTGAGTGTTCTTATGTGTGTGCTGTTTGTCTTATGTTTGTGTAGACAGCGTTTTCTGAGCACGGGTTCCAGTCAGCAAGGCTGTGGCAGGTTAGTGTGGAACTGTTGGGTTCACCTGTCATATCCATAGATCTGTTTATGTTCCCCATCTCCATGCTGCTTGGCCAGTGAGACTCCTGTTCCTCCGTGCCGAGGAGGAACAGGTCGTCTTACCCTGCTCCTTAGCTCAGGGCCATCCTGAGGGCTTGTAGGGACTATTAGGTTCCAGAGTATGAGCCCTCCTACCATCAGGATCGGCTCATACGGACAGGAGACAGGGTCAGTGTTAGGGACACAATAGGAGGTGACCTGCTCCCTAATTCTGTTGCCCTGGCCGAGTAGCGACCGGACATCTTCTAGCATCGCACGGCTGAGGGTTTTCCCCATTCTCAGCCGTGACATAACCCAAACCTTGGAAGCAGAACTTAAAGGCTATCCACCTTTTGGAGTAAATTTTTTTAATGATTGCATTTAACTTATTTTTGGCTAAAAATCATATTTTCAATTGACCTTTATAAAAAATATTGAGCTTTTCAGTCACATAGGGTTAACTGTTTTTCTAACTGTGTGACCGGTACTTTCACTTTGTGTCAGTCATCTAATTACCCTTATCTCTAAACTACTGAGAGGTCATAAACACTTGTTCGCGCAGCCGGCATCTCTTCTGTCTTCTTCTTTGAGGAATAGGACCTTGGTGATGGATCATGTGATGGACCATGTGATGAGCGTAGTGACGTCATCAAAGGTCCTATTCCTCAAAGAAGAAGACAGAAGAGATGCCGGCTGCGCGAACAAGTAGGTATAACCACAGTGTATTAAGGTGAGTAAAATATTTTTTTTTAACCCCTCCAGCCCTATTTTACGTATTCAGAATGCTGAAAATAATGATCGGGTCCCCATCCTGATCGTCTTATTTCTGGCACATGATTGGGGGCACTCTGGCTACTGGCACATGATATGGGGGGCTCTGGCTACTGACACATGATATGGGGGGGCTCTGGCTACTGACATGATATGGGGTGGGCTCTGGCTACTGGCATATGATGGTGGGGGGGCTCTTATTTCTGGCATATGATGGTGGGGGGCTCTTATTTCTGGCACATGATTGGGGGCACTCTGGCTACTGGCACATGATATGGGGGGCTCTGGCTACTGACACATGATATGGGGGGGCTCTGGCTACTGACATGATATGGGGGGGCTCTGGCTACTGGCACATGATGGTGGGGGGGCTCTTATTACTGGCACATGATTGGGGGCATCTATGGGGGCACATCTTACTGCAGATTATTGGGGGGCACTATAATAGGGGCATCTACTGAGGCTAAAAAAGAAGATATTTTATATGGGGGCTCTGTATAGGGGCATTTTATACTGGGACACATTATGGTGGGTACTATGGGGAAGGGGGGGGCACTATGGGGGTCATCTACGGGGGCACTGAGAAGGGGTATTTTATATTGGCACATTATGGCAACATTAGCTCAACTGGGGGCATTACAAATGTTTTGCATATTATAAGGAGAATTATTACTACTGGGGGGGGCATTATGGTGGGCTTTATTACTCCCCCATGGTATGACCCCCTAGTAGCAGCACCAGCCTCTCCCTGCTCTGCTATCCCTCTGCCCCTTCTCCAAATCCTTATTATGAAATCTTTCTCATTAGGTTAAAGCACAACATCAGCTCCGCCGAGCCCCCGGCCAAAGTGTTGAAGTGGCGTCCGAGATCCCCAAGGGCCAAGTCAAGTAACTGTAAGTTTTTATGGGGGTTCTACAAAAGAGCTATCGTGGGGCAAAGTTCATATTCGTGTTTACACACGTGTTTTAAAATGAATGCTTTCTCCTATTATAAACAAGTAAATAATGACACAATGCTGTGGGGCTGGTGTGCAACTTTTTCCAGGGCTGGTTTTTATCCCCAGTCCGGCCCTGGCCGAGCGAGCCGCCGGGACTTTCTTTTTTTTTACTTTTTTTACTTTTTTTTTTTTTAAGCCGAGCCGCCGATTCGTGGGGCTGAAGTTGTTGCCATAGAAACATTGTAAAGGGGAGGAGTTAGTAAGATAACCACGCCCATGTGGGGGCGCCAGAAATATTTCTGCACCCAGGCGCCTGTGACCCTAGGATCGGCCCTGCGCAGTTCTATTAATTAGACACACAGTGGTCAGATTTTCGAGATGGTTCACTGTCAACAATACGCCAAACTGATATTCGGTCCAGAATTGTCTATAGCAGTATGGCTTTTTGCAATGATACATAACCAGTTGTCCATAGGCTTGATTTATAAATCCAATTCCTATGCTTCGGTATACTTCCCTGTGAAGTGCATATTTGTGATGTACTGTATTCCTGTTAGGTGACACATGCTGAAAGTTAACACAGTATGAATATAGCTTTACAAGTGCGCAATATATTCTATTTGCATGTTTTCCCCTATATACAAAGGAAATAAAATGAAGTAAGTGATCTTCGGACAGGTTGCCGTGTAAGATAAAAAAAAAATTTAAAAAATGTATTCGCTTTATTGAACATTTGCAATACAAAAAGCCAGTCAGGACCGAGGCCCTGATAACATAGGTATTCACCATATCCATACATAACAAATCGTAAATAGCACAGATCATATGTAAGAATTGTATAGAGAGTCACTAGCAGAGAAGCCTAGATACTGAGGCGATAGTATTAGTCATTTCGGATGAATACAAAGTCGGTGTAGAGGAGCACCATGAACCCCAAACCCCCAAGAACTTAGACGAGCACCCCCTATTTTTGAAGACTAACAGTATACTGTATATTCTTATGGGATTATAGTATGTATCAATATCTTCCACTGGTTCATAGTGGGACTTCTGTCTCCCATCCACCTGATTGCTATGCCTTTCCGTGCCAGAAACAAGACTTCCCGTAGGAAGGTTCTAGTGTAGTGTGGATAGGTGGCTTCATCAAGAATGCCAAATAAGCATACAGTAGGTTCCACAGGAACAGGAAGGTTCAATAGTTTAGATAGAAAATTAGTGATTTCTTTCCAAAACTTTTGGATATATGAGCATTAGAGATGAGCGAATTATAAACTGTGATATAGATTTGATGATATACAATTCTGCAAAGATAGTATATATGATATGTATTAATCTTATATGTAGTTATTACATGAATGTCCTTTTTGTATTGTAAAAAATAAAATATAATAACACATTTTTTTTAAAGAGATGAGCGAATCGAATCCCACGAAGTGAAATTAGATCCAAATTTCAGAATAAATTTGATTCGCCTAGAAGCTGAATTTCCTCGTGCATCGTGTCAGATTTAACCTGAAATAGTATAAAACGCAAAAAAATTCTAACTTACTTCCTACATTTGCTTGTGACGGGCCGCCAGCCTCCAACATATTTGAAGATCTTGGCCGAAATCCCGTGTGGTGCGAGATTACATCATCACGCCGGCCGACGTGATGACGTCATACTTGACCACTCCAGCCGGCGTGATGACGTAATCTCGCGCCGCACAGGATTTTGGCCGAGATCTTCAAGCAAGATGGCGGCGTCCACCCATCACGAGCAAATGGAGGAAGTTAGTTTGATTTTTTTTTGATTTTTTTACTGTTAATTTTACACTCAGATGCAGCGATCATGTATGAACATGGCATATCTGAGGGGTACAATGACGGGGGTGGCGCTATCACAGCTCCCTGTCATTGCACTCGCTACTTATAAAAAAATGTGCTTTGTGACGAAGTAATTTGTGTAAAAGTTGTGCTTTGTGACGAAGTAATTTTTTTGTGAAATTAGGCGAATCAGCCGAATCTAACTTTTAAGAAATTCACTCATTTCTAATGAGCATGCCCATATAAGATGCCCAAAATGTGCTCCCTCCACTGTGCATCTATGGCATCTAAAGTGCGAAAGCCTGCCCATTTTATAATACATAATTGTATGAACTTATTATTGATAGCAGGTGACACCAGTGTGGGTGACGCTAAAACATCACTTATATCATCATCCCTGAGGTCTAGAACCATGGCCCTCCACTTATCAATAACTAGTACCTGGACAGATTGCAATTTGGTATCCAACAGGTGCATATAAATAGCTGAAATGAACCCTATGGTGGCCCTGGGAACAAAACACCCCAATTAGCGCGTAGGTATATAAAGCCATTTGAATGCCATTAATATGTGAGTTCAGGGCATGCCTGAGTTGAAGATATCTGTAGAATGTCATTCTAGATAGATCACAGCGAGTGCGCAGGGCATTAAATGGGGTAAATACTTGGTTATGGTATACTGTACATCATTTAGAGTACAAATGCCGTGGGTTTTCAAGAATTGGTGTCCGTAAAGAGAGACCAAAGAGGGGAACATAGGATTATCCCAAAAAGGTGTCTCAGCCATGTTTCCTTGAAATGCATGAATCCCTTTACCTGCCACTCAAACCTGTATAGCCAGTCTATGGATTGGCAGAAGCATACAGAGAAATAACTGAGGTCTCTCCAGCACTGGTCACAAGGACCTGAGATTCAAATACATAGCTAGATGTGCATCAGAATTGGGAAGCTGGTCATACGGAAAGAGCCAGGACTTTAGGTTGCCCAGCTGACCTGCCAAATCATCAAGATAGAAATCAGGTAAGGACACTCCCCCTTTCGCCTTAGGATAGCATAAATTGGGTATAGAAAGTTTAGGTCTAGTAGATCCCCAGATGAATTCAGGAGTTAAGTTGCTGAAAGAATGCCTTAGGTACTATATATGGGGCATGCTCCAGAACATAAAGGCATCTGGGTAATAGGATCATCTTGATCAGGTTAATACGGCCAGAGACTGACAGTGGAAAGCCACTCCATACCTGAAACTTGTCTCTGCAATAATCCAGGAGAGGTTAAATATTAAAAGTGTGGAAAGAGGTGGCATCTTTAGTAATAACTAGGGATGAGCGAACTCGAACTGTATAGTTCAGGTTCGTACCGAATTTTGGGGTGTCCGTGACACGGACCCGAACCCGGACATTTTTGTAAAAGTCCGGGTTCGGGTTCGGTGTTCGTCGCTTTCTTGGTGCTTTTGTGACGCTTTCTTGGCGCTTTTTGAAAGGCTGCAAAGCAGCCAATCAACAAGCGTCATACTACTTGCCCCAAGAGGCCGTCACAGCCATGCCTACTATTGGCATGGCTGTGATTGGCCAGAGCACCATGTGACCCAGCCTCTATTTAAGCTGGAGTCACATAGCGCCGCCCGTCACTCTGCTCTGATTAGCGTAGGGAGAGGTTGCGGCTGCGACAGTAGGGCGAGATTAGGCAGATTAACTCCTCCAAAGGACTTGATTATTGATCGATCTGCAGCTGTGGGTCATTGAGCTGCTGATACTCAATTGCTCACTGTTTTTAGGCTGCCCAGACCGTTTGTCAGTCACTTTTTTCTGGGGTGATCGGCGGCCATTTTGTGTCTTGTGGTGCGCCAGCACAAGCTGCGACCAAGTGCATTTAACCCTCAATGGTGTGGTTGTTTTTTGGCTAAAGCCTACATCAGGGTGAAGCTGTCACACCAAGTGCATTTAACCAGCAATAGTCTGTTTATTTTTTGGCCATATACTACATCAGGGGCAAGCTGCGCCTGTCACCAAGTGCATTTAACCCTCAGTAGTGTGGTTGGTCAAGCTGTCACACCAAATGCATTTAACCAGCAATAGTCTGTTCATTTTTTGGCCATATACTACATCAGGGGCAAGCTGCGCCCGTCACCAAGTGCATTTAACCCTCAGTAGTGTGGTTGGTCAAGCTGTCACACCAAGTGCATTTAACCAGCAATAGTCTGTTCATTTTTTTGCCATATACTACATCAGGGGCAAGCTGCGCCTGTCACCAAGTGCATTTAACCCTCAGTAGTGTGGTTGGTCAAGCTGTCACACCAAGTGCATTTAACCAGCAATAGTGTGGTTATTTTTTGGCCATATCCCAGTCTAATTCTGTCAGTAAATCCATACCGGTCACCCAGCGCCTAAATACTAGGCCTCAAATTTATATCCCGCTAAATCTGTCGTTACCGCTGTACTGTTCTGGCTGGGCAAGTTATTTAGTGTCCGTCAAAGCAAATTTTTTGTTCTGGGTTGAAATACAATTCCCAATTTAGCAATTTCATAATTTAGTGGTTTCTGCTATATCAGAGCTATTTGAAATCTATCCCTAAAAGGGTATATAATATTCAAGGTGCACATAGGGTCATTCAGAATAACTTCACACACACGCTACTGTGCATTTCCAAGTCTAATTCTGTCAGTAAATCCATACCGGTCACCCAGCGCCTAAATACTAGGCCTCAAATTTATATCCCGCTAAATCTGTCGTTACCGCTGTACTGTTCTGGCTGGGTAAGTTATTTAGTGTCCGCCAAAGCACATTTTTTGTTCTGGGTTGAAATACAATTCCCAATTTAGCAATTTCATAATTTAGTGGTTTCTGCTATATCAGAGCTATTTGAAATCTATCCCTAAAAGGGTATATAATATTCAAGGTGCACATAGGGTCATTCAGAATAACTTCACACACACGCTACTGTGCATTTCCAAGTCTAAGGCCTCCTGCACACGACAGTATTTTTTCACGGTCCGCAAAAACGGGGTCCGTGGGTCCGTGATCCGTGACCGTTTTTTCGTCCGTGGGTCTTCCTTGATTTTTGAAGGATCCACGGACATGAAAAAAAAGTCGTTTTGGTGTCCGCCTGGCCGTGCGGAGCCAAACGGATCCGTCCTGAATTACAATGCAAGTCAATGGGGACGGATCCGTTTGAAAATTGAGCCACAGTGTGTCATCTTCAAACGGATCCGTCCCCATTGACTTGCATTGTAATTCAGGACTGATCCGCTTGCCTCCGCACGGCCAGGCGGACACCCGAACATAACTTGAAGCGTCCCCATCACCATGGGAACGCCTCTACGTTAGAATATACTGTCGGATATGAGCTACTTCGTGAAACTCATTTCCGACAGTATATTCTAACACAGAGGCGTTCCCATGGTGATGGGGACGCTTCAGGTTAGAATACACTGCAAACTTGGTACAAGACTGCCCCCTGCTGCCTGGCACCACCCGATCTCTTACAGGGGGATATGATAGCACAATTAACCTCTTCAGGTGCGGCACCTAAAGGGGTTAATTGTACTATCATATTCTCCTGTAAGAGATCAGGGCTGCCAGGCAGCAGGGGGCAGACCCCCCCTCCCCAGTTTGAATATCGTTGGTGGCACAGTGTGTGCCCATGGCCCCCCCTTCCTCCCTCTATAGTTAAAAATCGTTGGTGGCACAGTGTGTGCCCATCGCCCCCCCCTTCCTCCCTCTATAGTTAAAAATCGTTGGTGGCACAGTGTGTGCCCATCGCCCCCCCCCCCCTTCCTCCCTCTATAGTTAAAAATCGTTGGTGGCACAGTGTGTGCCCATGGCCCCCCCTTCCTCCCTCTATAGTTAAAAATCGTTGGTGGCACAGTGTGCGCCCACCATCGCCCCCCTCCATCTTCCCCCCCCCCCCATCATTGGTGGCAGCGGAGTTCCGATCGGAGTCCCAGTTTAATCGCTGGGGCTCCGATCGGTAACCATGGCAACCAGGAAGCTACTGCATCCCTGGTTGCCATGGTTACTTAGCAATAGTACAATTGTAGAAGATTCATACTTACCTGCCTGCTGCTGCGATGTCTGTGACCGGCCGGGAGCTCCACCTACTGGTAAGTGAAAGGTCTGTGCGGTGCATTGCTAAAGAACTGTCACTTACCAGTAGGAGGAGCTCCCGGCCGGTCACAGACATCGCAGCAGCAAGCAGGTAAGTATGAATCTTCTACTATTGTACTATTGCTAAGTAACCATGGCAACCAGGGCTGCAGTAGCTTCCTGGTTGCCATGGTTACCGATCGGAGCCCCAGCGATTAAACTGGGACTCCGATCGGAACTCCGCTGCCACCAATGATGGGGGGGGGGGTGGGGGGAACATGGAGGGGGGCGATGGTGGGCGCACACTGTGCCACCAACGATTTTAAACTATAGAGGGAGGAAGGGGGGGGGCGATGGGCACACACTGTGCCACCAACGATTTTTAACTATAGAGGGAGGAAGGGGGGGGCCATGGGCACACACTGTGCCACCAACGATTTTTAACTATAGAGGGAGGAAGGGGGGGCGATGGGCACACACTGTGCCACCAACGATATTCAAACTGGGGAGGGGGGGGTCTGCCCCCTGCTGCCTGGCAGCCCTGATCTCTTACAGGAGAATATGATAGTACAATTAACCCCTTTAGTTGCCGCACCTGAAGAGGTTAATTGTGCTATCATATCCCCCTGTAAGAGATCGGGTGCTGCCAGGCAGCAGGGGGCAGTCTTGTACCAAGTTTGCAGTGTATTCTAACTAGAAGCGTCCCCATCACCAACGCTTCTGTGTTAGAATATACTGTCGGAAATGAGTTTTCACGAAGTGAAAACTTAGATCAGAAAAAGCTTTTATGCAGACGGATCTTCGGATCCGTCTGTATGAAAGCAACCTACGGCCACGGATCACGGACACGGATGCCAATCTTGTGTGCATCCGTGTTCTTTCACGGACCCATTGACTTGAATGGGTCCGTGAACCGTTGTCCGTCCAAAAAATAGGACAGGTCTTATTTTTTTGACGAACAGGATACACGGATCACGGCCTCGGCTGCAAAACGGTGCATTTTCCGATTTTTCCACGGACCCATTGAAAGTCAATGGGTCCGCGAAAAAAAACGGAAAACGGCACAACGGCCACGGGTGCACAGAACGGTCGTGTGCAGGAGGCCTAATTCTGTCAGTAAATCCATACCGGCCACCCAGCGCCTAAATACTAGGCCTCAAATTTATATCCCACTAAATCTGTCGTTACCGCTGTACTGTTCTGGCTGGGCAAGTTATTTAGTGTCCGTCAAAGCACATTTTTTGTTCTGGGTTGAAATACAATTCCCAATTTAGCAATTTCATAATTTAGTGGTTTCTGCTGTATCAGAGCTATTTGAAATCTATCCCTAAAAGGGTATATAATATTCAAGGTGCACATAGGGTCATTCAGAATAACTTCACACACACGCTACTGTGCATTTCCAAGTCTAATTCTGTCAGTAAATCCATACCGGTCACCCAGCGCCTAAATACTAGGCCTCAAATTTATATCCCGCTAAATCTGTCTTTACCGCTGTACTGTTCTGGCTGGGCAAGTTATTTAGTGTCCGTCAAAGCAAATTTTTTGTTCTGGGTTGAAATACAATTCCCAATTTAGCAATTTCATAATTTAGTGGTTTCTACTATATCAGAGCTATTTGAAATCTATCCCTAAAAGGGTATATAATATTCAAGGTGCACATAGGGTCATTCAGAATAACTTCACACACACGCTACTGTGCATTTCCAAGTCTAATTCTGTCAGTAAATCTATACCGGTCACCCAGCGCCTAAATACTAGGCCTCAAATTTATATTCAGCTGAATTTGAATACAATACATTAGGCCAAATAATATTTTTGTTGTTGTGGTAAAAGATAACCATGAGGAAAACATCTATTAAGGGACGCGGACGTGGACATGGTCGTGGTGGTTTTAGTGGACCCTCTGGTGCTGGGAGAGGACGTGGCCGTTCTGCCACATCCACACGTCCTAGTGTACCAACTACCTCAGGTCCCAGTAGCCGCCAGATTTTACAGCGATATATGGTGGGGCCCAATGCCGTTCTAAGGATGGTAAGGCCTGAGCAGGTACAGGCATTAGTCAATTGGGTGGCCGACAGTGGATCCAGCACGTACACATTATCTCCCACCCAGTCTTCTGCAAAAAGCGCACAGATGGCGCCTGAAAACCAACCCCATCAGTCTGTCACATCACCCCCATGCATATCAGGGAAACTGTCTGAGCCTCAAGTTATGCAGCAGTCTCTTATGCTGTTTGAAGACTCTGCTGGCAGGGTTTCCCAAGGGCATCCACCTAGCCCTTCCCCAGCGGTGGAAGACATAGACTGCACTGACGCACAACCACTTATGTTTCCTGATGATGAGGACATGGGAATACCACCTCAGCATGTCTCTGATGATGACGAAACACAGGTGCCAACTGCTGCGTCTTTCTGCAGTGTGCAGACTGAACAGAAGGTCAGGGATCAAGACTGGGTGGAAGACGATGCAGGGGACGATGAGGTCCTAGACCCCACATGGAATGAAGGTCGTGCCACTGACTTTCACAGTTCGGAGGAAGAGGCAGTGGTGAGACCGAGCCAACAGCGTAGCAAAAGAGGGAGCAGTGGGCAAAAGCAGAACACCCGCCGCCAAGAGACTACGCCTGCTACTGACCGCCGCCATCTGGGACCGAGCACCCCAAAGGCAGCTTCAAGGAGTTCCCTGGCATGGCACTTCTTCAAACAATGTGCTGACGGCAAGACCCGAGTGGTTTGCACGCTGTGCCATCAGAGCCTGAAGCGAAGCATTAACGTTCTGAACCTGAGCACAACCTGCATGACCAGGCACCTGCATGCAAAGCATGAACTGCAGTGGAGTAAACACCTTAAAACCAAGGAAGTCACTCAGGCTCCCCCTGCTACCTCTTCTGCTGCTGCCGCCTCGGCCTCTTCTGCTGCTGCCGCCTCGGCCTCTTCCTCCGCCTCTGGAGGAACGTTGGCACCTGCCGCCCAGCAAACAGGGGATTTACCACCACCACCACCTCCACCTCCGTCACCAAGCGTCTCAACCATGTCACACGGCAGCGTTCAGCTCTCCATCTCACAAACATTTGAGAGAAAGCGTAAATTCCCACCTAGCCACCCTCGATCCCTGGCCCTGAATGCCAGCATTTCTAAACTACTGGCCTATGAAATGCTGTCATTTAGGCTGGTGGACACAGACAGCTTCAAACAGCTCATGTCGCTTGCTGTCCCACAGTATGTTGTTCCCAGCCGGCACTACTTCTCCAAGAGAGCCGTGCCTTCCCTGCACAACCAAGTATCCGATAAAATCAAGTGTGCACTGCCCAACGCCATCTGTAGCAAGGTCCACCTAACCACAGATACGTGGACCAGTAAGCACTGCCAGGGAAGCTATATCTCCCTAACTGCACACTGGGTAAATGTAGTGGCAGCTGGGCCCCAGGCGGAGAGCTGTTTGGCGCACGTCCTTCCGCCGCCAAGGATCGCAGGGCAACATTCTTTGCCTCCTGTTGCCACCTCCTCCTTCTCGGCTTCCTCCTCCTCTTCTTCCACCTGCTCATCCAGTCAGCCACACACCTTCACCACCAACTTCAGCACAGCCCGGGGTAAACGTCAGCAGGCCATTCTGAAACTCATATGTTTGGGGGACAGGCCCCACACCGCACAGGAGTTGTGGCGGGTTATAGAACAACAGACCGACGAGTGGTTGCTGCCGGTGAGCCTCAAGCCCGGCCTGGTGGTGTGCGATAATGGGCGAAATCTCGTTGCAGCTCTGGGACTAGCCAGTTTGACGCACATCCCTTGCCTGGCGCATGTGCTGAATTTGGTGGTGCAGAAGTTCATTCACAACTACCCCGACATGTCAGAGCTGCTGCATAAAGTGCGGGCCGTCTGTTCCCGCTTCCGGCGTTCACATCCTGCCGCTGCTCGCCTGTCTGCGCTACAGCGTAACTTCGGCCTTCCCGCTCACCGCCTCATATGCGACGTGCCCACCAGGTGGAACTCCACCTTGCACATGCTGGACAGACTGTGCGAGCAGCAGCAGGCCATAGTGGAGTTTCAGCTGCAGCACGCACGGGTCAGTCGCACTGCGGAACAGCACCACTTCACCACCAATGACTGGGCCTCCATGCAAGACCTGTGTGCCCTGTTGCGCTGTTTCGAGTACTCCACCAACATGGCCAGTGGCGATGACGCCGTTATCAGCGTTACAATACCACTTCTATGTCTCCTTGAGAAAACACTTAGGGCGATGATGGAAGAGGAGGTGGCCCAGGAGGAGGAGGAGGAGGAGGAAGAGGGGTCATTTTTAGCACTTTCAGGCCAGTCTCTTCGAAGTGACTCAGAGGGAGGTTTTTTGCAACAGCAGAGGCCAGGTACAAATGTGGCCAGCCAGGGCCCACTACTGGAGGACGAGGAGGAAGAGGATGAGGAGGAGGTGGAGGAGGATGAGGATGAAGCATGGTCACAGCGGGGTGGCACCCAACGCAGCTCGGGCCCATCACTGGTGCTTGGCTGGGGGGAAAGGCAGGACGATGACGATACGCCTCCCACAGAGGACAGCTTGTCCTTACCCCTGGGCAGCCTGGCACACATGAGCGACTACATGCTGCAGTGCCTGCGCAACGACAGCAGAGTTGCCCACATTTTAACGTGTGCGGACTACTGGGTTGCCACCCTGCTGGATCCACGCTACAAAGACAATGTGCCCACCTTACTTCCTGCACTGGAGCGTGATAGGAAGATGCGCGAGTACAAGCGCACGTTGGTAGACGCGCTACTGAGAGCATTCCCAAATGTCACAGGGGAACAAGTGGAAGCCCAAGGCCAAGGCAGAGGAGGAGCAAGAGGTCGCCAAGGCAGCTGTGTCACGGCCAGCTCCTCTGAGGGCAGGGTTAGCATGGCAGAGATGTGGAAAACTTTTGTCAACATGCCACAGCTAACTGCACCACCACCTGATACGCAACGTGTTAGCAGGAGGCAACATTTCACTAACATGGTGGAACAGTACGTGTGCACACCCCTCCACGTACTGACTGATGGTTCGGCCCCATTCAACTTCTGGGTCTCTAAATTGTCCACGTGGCCAGAGCTAGCCTTTTATGCCTTGGAGGTGCTGGCCTGCCCGGCGGCCAGCGTTTTGTCTGAACGTGTATTCAGCACGGCAGGGGGCGTCATTACAGACAAACGCAGCCGCCTGTCTACAGCCAATGTGGACAAGCTGACGTTCATAAAAATGAACCAGGCATGGATCCCACAGGACCTGTCCGTCCCTTGTCCAGATTAGACATTAACTACCTCCCCTTAACCATATATTATTGGACTCCAGGGCACTTCCTCATTCAATCCTATTTTTATTTTCATTTTACCATTATATTGCGAGGCTACCCAAAGTTGAATGAACCTCTCCTCTGCCTGGGTGCTGGGCCTAAATATATGACAATGGACTGTTGCAGTGGTGGCTGACGTGAAGCCTGATTCTCTGCTATGACATGCAGACTGATTCTCTGCTATGACATGCAGACTGATTCTCTGCTGACATGAAGCCAGATTGTCTGTTACGGGACCTCTCTCCTCTGCCTGGGTGCTGGGCCTAAATATCTGACAATGGACTGTTGCATTGGTGGCTGACGTGAAGCCTGATTCTCTGCTATGATATGAAGACTGATTCTCTGCTGACATGAAGCCAGATTGTCTGTTACGGGACCTCTCTCCTCTGCCTGGGTGCTGGGCCTAAATTTATGAAAATGGACTGTTGCAGTGGTGGGTGACGTGAAGCCTGATTCTCTGCTATGACATGAAGACTTATTCTCTGCTGACATGAAGCCAGATTGTCTGTTACGGGACCTCTCTCCTCTGCCTGGGTGCTGGGCCTAAATATATGCCAATGGACTGCTGCACTGGTGGCTGACGTGAAGCCTGATTCTCTGCTATGACATGCAGACTGATTCTCTGCTGACATGAAGACAGATTCTCTGTTACGGGACCTCTCTCCTCTGCCTGTGTGCTGGGCCTAAATATATGCCAATGGACTGTTGCAGTGGTGGCTGACGTGAAGCCTGATTCTCTGCTATGACATGCAGACTGATTCTCTGCTGACATGAAGCCAGATTGTCTGTTACGGGACCTCTCTCTTCTGCCTGGGTGCTGGGCCTAAATATCTGACAATGAACTGTTGCATTGGTGGCTGACGTGAAGCCTGATTCTCTGCTATGGTATGAAGACTGATTCTCTGTTGACATGAAGCCAGATTGTCTGTTACGGGACCTC
Source organism: Bufo gargarizans (assembly GCF_014858855.1). Lineage (NCBI taxonomy): Eukaryota > Metazoa > Chordata > Amphibia > Anura > Bufonidae > Bufo > Bufo gargarizans. The sequence goes on along the minus strand of NC_058086.1, from coordinate 153,161,723 downwards.
TCTCCTCTGCCTGGGTGATGGGCCTAAATATCTGACAATGGACTGTTGCATTGGTGGCTGACGTGAATCCTGATTCTCTGCTATGATATGAAGACTGATTCTCTGCTGACATGAAGACAGATTCTATGTTACGGGACCTCTCTCCTCTGCCTGGGTGCTGGGCCTAAATATCTGACAATGGACTGTTGCATTGGTGGCTGACGTGAAGCCTGATTCTCTGCTATGATATGAAGACTGATTCTCTGCTGACATGAAGACAGATTCTATGTTACGGGACCTCTCTCCTCTGCCTGGGTGCCGGGGCCTAAATATCTGAGAATGGACTGTTCCAGTGGTGGGTGACGTGAAGCCAGATTCTCTGCTATGGGACCTCTCTCCAATTGATTTTAGTTAATTTTTATTTATTTAATTTTTATTTTAATTAATTTCCCTATCCACATTTGTTTGCAGGGGATTTACCTACATGTTGCTGCCTTTTGCAGCCCTCTAGCCCTTTCCTGGGCTGTTTTACAGCCTTTTTAGTGCCGAAAAGTTTGGGTCCCCATTGACTTCAATGGGGTTCGGGTTCGGGACGAAGTTCGGATCGGGTTCGGATCCCGAACCCGAACATCCAGGTGTCTGCTCAACTCTAGTAATAACTAGTCCTAAATATTTAAAGCGGGAAACCACAGGTAATTCTCCAGTAAGGCGGGCCCAAAAAGTATCATACAACAGAAATAGAGCGGATTTAGACCAGTTAATCCGTAGTACAGAATAATGGCCAAAAGTATCATTTAAAGAGATAGCTTTAGGGAGAGTGTCCTCCACCTTTGATATAAAGTGCACCATATCGTCAGCATAGAGTCCCAGTTTGTCCTCCATGTCTCCTACTTGAACACCCAGAACTGAGAATCACTTTAAATGCGCATGGCTAATAGCTCTATTTCTAGGGCGAATAGTAGCGGAGATGGCGGGCACCCCTGCCTAGTTTCTGTCCCAAAGGGAAATAAGTTGAGCAGATGCCATTCACTAGGATGTTAGATCTTGGGTACTTGTACAGAATAGAGAACCATTTAATAAAGTTGGTCCCAAAACCAAAGCATTGAAGGGTGGTCAACAGATAAGGCCATTCTACTGAGTCAAAAGCTTTAGCTGCATCTAACGTTGCCAGTGCCCATTGCTGCTGTTGCCTAAGACCTATTTGAGTCACCACCTGCACTCTCTGGATGTTATCAATGGTGGATTTCCCTGGCATGAATCCAGACTGGTCGGGGTGGATTATAGTAAGAACATATCTAGCCAGACGAACTGTCAGTATCTCAGCCAATATTCTGTAGTCTAGTTTTAATAGCGATATTAGCCTGTATGATCCACAGTAAGCTGGGTCCTTGCCTGACTTAACCACCTCCCGTCCGCCCATAGACTATAAACGTCCGGGAGGTGGATCTCTATCTCCTAATGGACGTTTTAAAACGTCCTTTCAGAGATCGCAGCTGCACGCTAATCGTGCAGCTGCTGATCGGGTTGCCCGTAGTCAGTGACAGCAGGGCAACCCAGAGAGAAGGCAGGGACAGTTCCCAGGTGTCCCTGTCTTCTGGATCGCTGCACACACAGCTATGCGCTTCCTGTTCCGGCCCGGCGGTCATGTGACCGCCGGGACCGGAGAGTTCAGGAGCTGTGTGAGGTCTTTCAGAGACCTCGATCAGCCCTGCTCTGAGGCTGTACAGCGCAGTATTGCGCTGTGCAGCCTCTCTGGGGGGTGTATTTCCACTGTAACTGGGGCTACTAACAGTGAAAAGAAAAAGTGAAGTAAATGTCCCCCAGAGGTCTTGTATGACCTTATGGGGGACGAAAAGTGTAAAATAAAAAATAAATAAATAAAGGGTTGAAAAAATAAAAATAAAAAGTTTCACATGTAAAAAAAAAAAGTCCCCAAGTAAGGAATAAAAAAATGTTAAAAATAGAAAAAATCAAATAAAATAGACATATTTGGTATTGCCGCGTCCGTAAAAACCAGCTCTATAAAGATATCACATGACCTAACCCCTCAGGTGAACACCGGAAAAGAAAAAAAAAAAACAGTGTCAAAACAAGCAATTTTTGTCACTTTACATCACAAAAGGTGCAACACAAAGTGATCAAAAACGCGTATGTCCCACAAAATGGTACCACTAAAACCGTCACCTCATCCCGCAAAAAATTTGCCCCTACATAAGAAAATCTCTCAAAAAATAAAAAAAACTATAGCTCTTAGAACACGGAGACACTAAAACATCATTTTTTTTGTTTCAAAAATGCTATTATTGTGTTTAAGTGAAACAAATAAAAAAAGTATACATATTAGGTATTGTCGCGTCCGTAAAAACCAGCTCTATAAAAATATCACATGACCTAACCCCTAGGGTGAACACCGTAAAAAAAAAAAAATGTGTCAAAACAAGCAATTTTGGTCACCTTACGTCACAAAAGGTGCAACACCAAGTGATCAAAAACGCGTATGTCCCACAAAATGGTACCAATAAAACCTTCACCTCATCCCGCAAAAAATGAGCCCCTACATAAGAAAATCTCTCAAAAAATAAAAAAAATATAGCTCTTAGAACATGGAGACACTAAAACATAATTTTTTGGGTTTCAAAAATGCTATTATTGTGTAAAACTTTAATAAATCAGAAAAAGTATACATATTAGGTATCGCCACGTCCGTAACAATCTGCTCTATAAAAATGTCACTTGACTGAACCCCTCAGATGAACGCTGTAAAAATAAATAAATAGAAACTGTGCTAAGACAACCAATTTTTTGGTCACCTTGCCCCATAAAGTGTTATAATGAATGATCAAAAAATCATATGTACCCAGAAATAGTACTAATAAAACTGGCACCTTATCCCCTAGTTTCCAAAATGGGGTCACTTCTTGGGAGTTTCTACTGTAAGGGTGCATCAGGGGGCTTCAAATGGGACATGGCATCTAAAAACCATGTGGAGTTCTTTTTCTTCGGCGCCCTGCCGTGTGCCCATACAGCAGTTTATGACCACATGTGGGGTGTTTCTGTAAACGCAGAATCTGGGTAATAAATATTGAGTTTTGTTTGGCTGTTAACCATCGATGTGTTAAAGAGAAATTTTGATTAAAATTGAAAATCTGCCAAAAAAGTGAAATTTTAAAATTTGATCTCCATTTTCCTTTAATTCTTGAGGAACGCCTAAAGGGTTAACAAAGTTTGTAAAATCGGTTTTGAATACCTTGAGGGGTGTAGTTTCTACAATGGGGTCATTTATGGGGGTATCCACTATGTAGGCCCCACAAAGTGACTTCAGACCTGAACTGGTCCTTAAAAAGTGGGTTTCGGCAATTTTCTTAAAAATTTGAAGAATTGCTTCTAAACTTCTAAGCCTTCTAACGTCCTAAAAAAATAAAATGACATTTCCAAAATGATGCCAACATAAAGTAGACATATGGGGAATGTTAAGTAATAAATATTTTTGAGGTATCACTTTCTGTTTTAAAAGCAGAGAAATTGAAATTTAGAAAATTGCGAATTTTTGTATTTTTTTGGTAAATTTGGGATTTTTTCATAAATAAAGGTGAAATATTTAGACTAAAATTTATGACTATCATGAAGTACAATGTGTCACGAGAAAACAATCTCTGAATGACTTGGATAAATAAAGGCGTTCCAAAGTTATTACCACATAAAGTGAGATATGGCAGTTTTGCTAAATTAGGCCTGGTCAGGAAGGGGGCAAATGGCCCAGATGGCAAGTGGTTAAGAAGTATTATAATGGTGGCATCATACAGAGATGGCGGCAAAGCCCCATAACAAAGGAATTCTCATACATTTTGAGTAGGGAAGCCGTCAAAGTGTCTGCATATCTAGTGTACACTTCTAATGGCAGGCCATCTGGGCCGGGAGACTTGCCATTCGCTAGTGAAGCAATGGCTTCGGCAGTTTGGGGAACTCCAGTTCCCGGAGGTAGTCTAGGACCTCTGCTGAGGTGTATTCTACCTGTGCCCCATACAGGTCTTGATAGAACTCCTGAAACCCCTGTGCTATAGCGCTAGATTCTATTAGCATACCACCATCTCCAGCTCGGATTCGCAGCACTGCAGGTAAGGCCTGATTCTGGTGCACTATATGAGCCTGCTAGACCGATTCCCCAATTCAAAATGGGATGTTTTAGCAAAAAAACTGTTTGCGTTGGGCTTTCTCTTTCAAAAGGGTAAGATACTGACATCCCTTCAAGAGCCACTCCTCTCTATTCTGATCCGTAGGGTCAGCCACATATTGTCACGACAATAGTCATGGTCGTGACTCCTGTAACCGCATGCAGTTGCCTGCGGTCTAGGTCTGGTTGTCATCACAGGTGAGGGCTGTAGTATGTTGCCTCACTTGTGGTTGCCGCTGGCAACATTGTTTATGTGGCAGCATAGCAGCCTGAGCTGTTGCGAGGCAGCTTGCTATGTTGTGCATGCGGTTGCACCTGGCAACCTGTCTATTTAGGTGTGCCATGTTTCTGTTTCTGTGCACAAGGTTTATTTATGGGTGCACGTCCCCTTTAAGTGGCTTTCTTCCCTTCCCTGGTGTTGGAAGGGTTAACTTCCTTCCTAGTGTGTGTGCACTGGGTGTGTCTGTGTGGGTGTGCCCAGAAATAGTACTAATAAAACTGGCACCTTATCCCCTAGTTTCCAAAATGGGGTCACTTCTTGGGAGTTTCTACTGTAAGGGTGCATCAGGGGGCTTCAAATGGGACATGGCATCTAAAAACCATGTGGAGTTCTTTTTCTTCGGCGCCCTGCCGTGTGCCCATACAGCAGTTTATGACCACATGTGGGGTGTTTCTGTAAACGCAGAATCTGGGTAATAAATATTGAGTTTTGTTTGGCTGTTAACCATCGATGTGTTAAAGAGAAATTTTGATTAAAATTGAAAATCTGCCAAAAAAGTGAAATTTTAAAATTTGATCTCCATTTTCCTTTAATTCTTGAGGAACGCCTAAAGGGTTAACAAAGTTTGTAAAATCGGTTTTGAATACCTTGAGGGGTGTAGTTTCTACAATGGGGTCATTTATGGGGGTATCCACTATGTAGGCCCCACAAAGTGACTTCAGACCTGAACTGGTCCTTAAAAAGTGGGTTTCGGCAATTTTCTTAAAAAAAACCACACACCCCTCCTGTCTGATGCTCTGTGTTGCAGTGATGTGATCCAAGGACAGCCACCCCTCCCAGCTCCTGCTCTCCAGCTTAGTCCTACCAGGTATGAAGAAGACTTCACCGCCTGCCCCAGCCTGTATGTATATAAAAGACGCAGGACTATCACCAGTAATATATAGGGCAGGACTACACCCCTAATAAGGTTATATTCACACAGATGCGCCGTGTTTTGAGGCCTGCAAATGAGGCCCTGTGATGCGATCGCCTCAGGCAGCACCAGGAAGGGGCAAGAGGGGGCAGCGGAAGGGTGATGGGCAATGAGCGCTTTCATTGGGGCAAAGGTTAGGAAATTTGTATGGGTGGGGCGCCGTTTCAGTTTTCGCCTCAGGCAGCAGAAAGGCTAGGTGCACCCCTGCTTATTATTTTCCAGGTACATCACATAACAAGAAGAAGTGAACACGACACTGTAACTAATGGACACAAATTTTTTATTTCCACCTTAACATTCTTTTAATGGAAAAATCCTGGGAATCTCAAAGCATTTGATTTGTTAGGCATGTTAATGTATCATCCAAACCTGATTTCTAAGGTGATTGTGCAGTAAAATTGTGATAATTCAGCATATTACTATTATTGTAAATGTTAGACCACCTGAATGTGCCCTGGCATGGCGGCAGTTTTAACAAGTTCCACAGTAGCAACTAATGCTGAATCAGAACCTGAGTGTCACATCTCATGCAGACTGATATATTATAGACCCCTGTTGTAAAGCTGCTCGGAGCCTTCTATAGGCCTACAACCTCTGTTTGGAATTCTCTGCTATGCTTTTAGGAAAAAATACAGTACCTTACAGAGGCACCACATACCTGCACATGAAGTTCCTATGGGTCTATAATATGCCGTAACCAGAACCTAGAGTGTTGAAATTATGTGTACCCCACCCATCGTCGGAATGAAGTCCCTTGGGCCCACAAAAGTAATTGCTTCTGAGGACCAACCCTCTGTGTATATAGGACCTTATGGGCCCTGTGTTACTAGCTTGGGCCCACTGGAGGATCCTCTGGTATGCCAGTCTGATCCTGACTGCACATGGTCCTCTCTGTTTTACCTTCAGTCCCTTCTCATGAGTCCTAACACTGCTCCCTGCTAAACATGGTGATTGATGGCAGGTAAGATTAACAATTTAACATTGGGATTTCAGCCCAGTCCTAAAAATGTAGAAATTCCAGACTATCAGGTTTTAGATAAGTGAATTCTACCTACTGCGTCTGTACCTATACAGAAGTGATCTTTTATAACGATCTTTATTAAAGGGGTTACCCATAAAATATAATTGAGATATGCATGCAAGAAAAGTATTGTTTTATGTACATTTAATTTTTTTTTCTGGTAGCGCCCCCTGGTGCCTATCCTTCTTATCCACGTTCTCTTGCATTCGGTGGTGGACTAGCATGCTCAGTAGCTTCCCTGCTCCCTCAAAACTGGAGCAGTAATAATCATAGAGAAGCAGGTGAAGCGGCCAAACACTTTTCATTCATTCATCTCTACTTCCAAATTCTCTCTGGACTGTGGAGAGTGAAATTGTGGGGGTATTACATACTATATGTATCTGTAGAGCTATATGTGAGGGATAATTTTGTATGCAGGGGAAGAAGGGGTTAACAAGAGCTAATTGCAGATCATCCTTGGAGATGCAGGTACTTCAAGAGCTGCTGCCCACCCACAGAAAGGGAAGAAAGCCCCCCAGATAAGCAGATAGGTCATTTAAAAAAAAAAAAAAGTTTCAAATGTGTGTGATAGCCCCTTTGCAGACTTGATCATGTACTGTAGTGTAGATGGTAACTTAAACTATTAGGCAAATCAAAATAGAAAGTGCACATACTATAGTTATATCAGCTGCTGAACCAATTCTACCGCTATCTGGTTCTGGGGTCGTCGTTGGTGTTAGTTTTGGGGTCGGAATTGGTGTTGGAGGAATAAAAAGTGCTGCCTGGGCTATGTTTGATATATCAGATCTCTGAAAAGAATCATCAATGGCAACCAAGGAAAAGAACAAAATTGTTCCATTTGTTAACTTTATATTTTCTGGAACAAACGTGAATGTTTCAGTGGATCCCGCCGGCAGAGGAGTAAGACTGGACACATTGATGGCAGTTGACCCATTAAAGTTGTCAATGAGATCTTTCGGATTGGGGTTCATTCTTAAGTCATAGCTTGTGGCTGAAATGAGCAAAAGACAGAGCAAATTCAAATTAAGCCACTAATGTTAATCATATACATAAGCAGGGGCGTAGCTATAGGGGAAGCGACTGCTACGGGGCCCAAAACCAGGTCTAAAAGTTGGCGTGACGTGGTGCGGGGACGGGCCGCTAGGCCTGTTTCACTCATCATTTTCTATGCCTTGTTTAGGTGTAGAAAATGGTCTAAATGTAAGGCAGCCCCTCTACATAACTTCGGAGATCCACCACCAGCACAGGGACTTATTAAGACCAGCGTCTAAAACGCCGGTCTTAATAAATGTGCCCCTATGTGTTTGTGACTTTTTTTCTGGCGGAATTGAAGCGAGAAATCTCAGAGCTGTTGTAGATTTCCGGTTAGGCGTTTAGGGGATATCAAGACCAGCGCAGATGGGACAGGTCTTGATAAATCTCCACCTTAGTGTCACCAGATCAAATAGCGGAAGACGACAAAAGTTTTTTTGCAATATATGTACATTACAAAATACCTTTTTTATATTACATCGAACGAGCAAGAGCTGCACAATATTTGTGTTATAAAAAAAATATATATACTTTTCTACATGTGCTGATGGGTTTGGCTTCTGAAACCCCTGGAGATCAGCTGTCATGTCCAGGAAAAGTTGTGACCAGCCATACATTTCAAATAAATAACTGTCCATCCTTTCTGCTTACAGGAAAATCATAAGTTATTAAATGCAATAAAATAGTTTCTCCTACAATCCTGGGAAGTAACCCTGCATTGTGTGTCTTGGAATTAGATGCATTTACCATTTCCCACCTATAAAAGTGTTGTTCAATTACTGTCTTTATTAATTACAAACCCATGTTTAGCTATGAAATGTAATAAGCTACATATTATATAAAAAGCAGACATACCATTCCCCTGATCCAAGTCATCACCAGTCGCTGTCCACGTAAGAGTGATTGCGCCATTTTTAATCGTTGCATCCAGGTCTATTATCTTATCAGGTTTATAGATGTCTATTGGGATCTTAGGTGGAATGTTGGACACGTCAAATGCTCCTCCAGAGGCTATCCGACTGAATTCTCCCAGGTTCAGGTTACCATCATCCACTTCTGGTCGTGGAGCATTCAAAGTGACTACGCCTGCAGCAAAATAATAGAAATAGGGAAATACTGTACTATTCTTACTGAATCCATGGTATTTTTTGCACAGGGCAAACAAAAGGCAGAGTGGTGACACAAAGGGGACAGCGATAGCATATTCAGTGGACAGTAATGGCATACAGGGATTATTGTTGGCACAAGGGGGACAGTGATGGCATACCCCGGAGACAGAGTTGCGACATCCATGTGGCAGAATGATGGCATATAAGGGGGCAGAGTTTTCTAGAGCCATTGTATTTTTTCACACAACAGGCTTTACTGCTAGTCTGATTATAAAGCAAGAAAGGAATCTTAAAGGGGTTGTGTACGTTTGGGGGGTCGGGGGGAGGTGGCAAACACCTTCTTGGTCAGCCCTATAAAGGGAATCTTACTTACCTGCTTCCTGGGCCGGCTCCCCGCTCCTTCTCTTTCAGGCCTAGGCTGCTCGGCTACGCTCCCTCACTGTAAATATCTGATTTGACATCACTGCAGCCAGTCTTTGGTTGCAGTGGTGACTTGATCACCTTGCGTTGTTACAAGAATTCACGTTCCAAGGGCAGCCGTTCTCCTCCGTGGCAGTTATTGGCTGCACCCGTGTCAAACTAGATGTTTACAGTGAGAGAGCTCAGAGTAGAAGCCTAGACCTGGAATAAAAGGAGCGGGGAGGGGGGGGGGCAGCATGGAAAGCAGGTAAGTAAGCTTCCCTTCACAGGGCTGGCTCCTCCCAAAACTTTCACAACCCATTTAAGACAAAGAGAAACCTTTGAGAAATCATCTAGGACAACTAATTATTTAGAGAAATAGCTCAACAGGTCAAATCATACCATTCTCTACGTATCCTGGCACATAAAATGCACGACTTCTGTGCATTGCTAAGCGGGTTTGACCTTTTACACCTTGGACCCGCACTTTTAGGTTGTATCTCCCGTTGATTTTATAGGCAGTGAAGTACCTCGAGTAGACACCATCGTTCTTGACAATGTCCGCACCTAAAATGAAACAATAAATATAAATGAAAAGTAATCTACATTTTATGTCATCATGAAGTTTGTTGAAGGAGTTTTCTTTCATTATTTGTTTTTTAATCTATAGCGTAATAGAAATGTATTTGCATATGTAATCTACCACCATATGTAAAACTAGATTTCCCCACTCTAATTAGTTCTGCTTTAAAATGTAAACAGCAACTAACTATAAAAGGAATTAAGAGCCAAAGGTTACAATGTGACAATTCCATCAGCAGGGGGACCACCGAGAATATTATAATGTGGGTTGGGAGTGGTGTCAATAAGAAATACATTTTACATGGACCCAACCCCTTAAAGCAGGGGTGCCCAACCTGCGGCCCTCAATACTATTCTGTGCGGCTCCCCAACCATCTGGTAACAGACATGTATGTCTATGTCTTGTGGCTTCTCACGTGCATTCTTCATGTATTTCGCCCATTAGATGGGAGTTCTAGAAGTGTAATTAGACATTAATGGTGTATACTCTGTGTTCAATATTAGTGTTGAGCGGGCATGCTCAGCCGAACACCAGATTGGCTCGAGCATCGCTACGCTCGGCACATCGCGGAGTTCGGCCAAACACCACCTGTGCTCGAGCATAATGCCCGAGTCAGTGTATTTAAATCTAATTTAGCCTCTATTTCTATGCAGAAGATCGTTGTACAGTGAGGGAATCCCTCAGTGTGAGTCCGCAGCTTAAGAGTCCCTGCTCTGACTCCACATATAGATATGTCCATATATGAAGTCAGTGCTTGGGGACACCCCAGTGTATTTAAATCTAATTTAGCCTGCATTTCAGAAAAGTTTCTGCCAGGATTAGAGGCAAGACACTTAACAACTCAGCTATAATAGCTGCATAGCCAGTTACTAAACAAAAATTAAAATAAAATATGAGACTTCTACTGAGACCTATACAGTAGAAATCTCTTTTTTTGTTTTTTTTGTTTAAGTGACTGGTTATGCAGCTATATAGTATAGTATAGTTCTGAGTTATGATGCAGAAGCTGTTAGTTCAAATCCAGTCATAAACTTTTTCAGAAATAGAAGTAAAATTAGATTTATATATATATATTTTTTTTTTATAATTGTAAAAAATGCATGGCATAAAAAAAGTGTAATTACAAAAACAAATATATATACATATATATATATATATATATATATATATAATATATTTATGTAAAATCATACTTCTGATATATATGAATGCATAATAAGTGGGAAACTACTACTGATGTTTTAGCCATAATATATTTACATGTATTATAATATATAATATATTCTAAATATATAATAATATGTGTAAATATATTATGGCTAAAAACTTATATATATATATATATATATATATATATTATATTTATATATATATGTTTTAACTGATGATCTATCCTCTGGATAGATCATCAGCATCTGACCGGCGGGGGTCCGACACCCTGGACCCCGCCGATTAGCTGTTTGAGGAGGCAGCGGCGCTCCAGCAGCGCCGCAGCCTTCTCACTGAATGGAGCTTAGCTCCGCCCAGGCCAGTTGATACTAGTTGTGACGTCACTGGGCCAGCGGTAAACAGTGAGAAGGTTTGCGGCTCATTGCTTCTGGCACCCGCCTGATAGCCGACACCAAAGGCGGACCGCACCCCCCACTTCCCCCCTAGGCATGCCACTGTAGCAGGTTACACTGAATCTTTTCAGACAAAACTATATATCAGTCTGCTCAGCGCCTCCCGCTCTACAAAATGCTGGCTGCAGCTCACAAATCAATCAGTGTGACTGGATCTTCTCAATTGTTCCTGTTGATAACAAATGTTGGGGGAAAGAAAGATCAGGCATTTTAGATTTCAACCTGCCATGGATTTCTTTTCACAGGAGATAAGAGGCTGCTAGAGGAGTCTAGCAACTCCTGCATAGACTTCTGTGGATTCGGATGACAACGATGCACCCAGGGCCGTTTCTAGGGGCGGGCGGGGCGGGCGGGACGGGCGGCCGCCCGGGGCGCTGTCAGAAGCAGGGGCGCCCGTTGAGGTAAAAAAAAATAATAATTATAATTGGGTTATGAAAGTAAAGGATCGGGCGGTCGGCCGGCGGCGCCCCTCATGCTGAGCCTCCTGAGCGGCCGGCTCAGTGCTGCGCAGCCTGCCTGCGCTGCAGACTGAGTTGTTAATGTAGCGTGGCCGAGCTCTGTTCGGTCCGGCCCGGGGTACAGGAGCATTTGTTTCCTGTACCCGGCCGGACTGAAAGGAAGTGCACACTAAGTGAGCACTTCCTGTCAGCCGGGTACAGGAAACAAAAGCTCCTGTACCGCGGAGCGAACAGAGCTCGGCCACGCTACATTAGAAGTGACACTGACAAGGGGGAGGAAATGTGAGTGACAAGGGGGTGGGGGGTGTAGATGGAATGAGAGTGACAAGGGGGGTGGGGGGAGTAGTAGACTGAGAGTGACAAGGGGGGGGGAGTAGTAGACTGAGAGTGACAAGCGGGGGGGAGTAGTAGACTGAGAGTGACAAGCGGGGGGAGTAGTAGACTGAGAGTGACAAGCGGGGGGAGTAGTAGACTGAGAGTGACAAGGGGGGGAGTATAGAATGAGAGTGACAAGGGGGGGGAGTAGTAGAATGAGAGTGACAAGGGGGGTGGGGGAGTAGTAGAATGAGAGTGACAAGGGGGGTGGGGGGAGAGTAGAATGAGAGTGACAAGGGGGGAAGAAGAGAGTGACAAGGGAGGGGGGAGAAGAGAGTGACAAGGGGGGGGGGGAGAAGAGAGTGACAAGGGAGGGGGGGGGAGAAGAGAGTGACAAGGGAGGGGGGGGAGAAGAGAGTGACAAGGGAGGGGGGGGGAGAAGAGAGTGACAAGGGAGGGGGGGAGAAGAGAGTGACAAGGGAGGGGGGGGAGAAGAGAGTGACAAGGGAGGGGGGGAGAAGAGAGTGACAAGGAGGGGGAGGAAGAAGAGGGGGGGGAGAAGAGAGTGACAAGGGAGGGGGGGAGAAGAGAGTGACAAGGGAGGGGGGGAGAAGAGAGTGACAAGGGAGGGGGGAGAAGAGAGTGACAAGGGAGGGGGGGGAGAAGAGAGTGACAAGGGAGGGGGGGAGAAGAGAGTGACAAGGGAGGGGGGGGAGAAGAGAGTGACAAGGGAGGGGGGGAGAAGAGAGTGACAAGGGAGGGGGGGAGAAGAGAGTGACAAGGGAGGGGGGGGAGAAGAGAGTGACAAGGGGGGGGGGGGAGAAGAGAGTGACAAGGGAGGGGGGGAGAAGAGAGTGACAAGGGAGGGGGGGAGAAGAGAGTGACAAGGGAGTCCGCAGAGCCAGACCAAGAGCCAGACTGCAGCCAGAGACCAGATCATCTAATTGTCCTGGTGGTAAGTAGACAATGCAATATGTGTATTATTTAATTGTTTAGTTATTAATACTACATTTTGCGGACCGCACATTGCCGGCACTAAGAGAATATGCCTATTCTTGTCCGTTATTGGGGACAAGAATAGGACATGTACTATTTTTTTTAAGGATCGGAATTGCGGATCCGGGTCCGCAATTCCGGATCTGATAAGGGGGGGGGCGGGGGTGCCAATTTTTATCTTGCCTAGGGCGGCAAAACTCCTTGCACCGGCCCTGGTCAGACTTACTGACGTCACGCGCCTGATCCTCCCACTAGGCGGCGCAGGCGCGTGACATACAGTGACTGAGTGAGTGCCGCACTGCCTGCCTGTTACCGCCCGCCCTGAGTCCCCTGAGCAGTGCTGATGCCTGCTGTGAGGCGAGTGATGGTCTGGGGGGGCATTAATTACAATGGGGGGATGGGGGTTATTACAATGGGGGGGGGCATTAATTACAATGGGGGGAATTAATTACAATGGGGGGGCCACTGTGGGAGACATGAAAATGGGGGCCACTGTCACTGTGGGGGACATTAAGTTTAATAAGGATCACTATGGACATTATTTAGAATGGAGGCTGCTGTTGGTGTCATTACTCATTATAACTGTATAATGTCTGATAGGCCTAGTCCTGAGCTGAGTTATATTACCCTGCCCATGCCCTGTATAATAATGTACCCATCCCTGATACCCCTTAGTTATATTACCCCGTTGGAGTAATATAACTAAGGGGTATCAGGGTACATTATTATACAGGGCAGGGTAATATAACCCAGGACTAGGCCTATCAGACATTATACAGTTATAATGACATCCACAGCAGCCTCCATTCTAAATAATGTCCATAGTGATCCTTATTAAAAATAATGTCCCCCCACAGGCAGCCTGCGTGACGTACAGTGAGTGAGGTGAGCACCGCCGCCCGCACTGCCTGCCTGTTACCGCCCGCCCGGAGCAGTGCTGAGAAAGAAGCCTGCTGTGAGTGAGAGCCTGAGTCTATGGGACAGTGGGTCACTGGGTGCGTCACTGTGACCGTCCGTGCAATGTGGTTCCACATTTTTTACAATGGGGAGACACGTATTTCATCGAGCAGTTGTGAGGGGAGGGGGGGGGGAGTTTTTTTGACTCTCGCCCTGAGAGAAATTTTACCTAGAAACTGCACTGGATGCACCATACAATATACCTGCGCCGTTATCCAGAAGTTCCAGAGTTTCTGTTGCACCAGATGCTGGCTCAATTATTGCCGTTACTTTTGCTCCTCTCACAGGTAACATTCCTTGACTGACTGCTGCATATACAATCATTGGATTCGGGTAAGTGTTTGTGACTGTGTTCATATGGGTATTAACAGTAATTGGAGGCAGGTTTACATCTGCTGCTCTAGAGTTCACAATGAAACCTAGGGCTTGGTTCGATGTAAGAAGGTTACAAATGCTATAATCCCATTGTCCTCTCTATAAAGACAAAAAAAAACACAGATTACATAAGAGAAGGTATATAGAGATTTTTATATTTTTTTACTATAACGTGAATTTTCCGAAACAACCTTTATCACCAGATTCCTAAACTAAAATAGTGAGAATGATGGCTATCTGCACACTGTGTTCTGCAATGTGGACTGCAGGGTGAGAAGCACCTCCTGGTCATTCTTATTCTGTACTCACTATTTTTACTTGATCCTCTTGCTCTGAGTCTACATGTTATATGCAAACCACCAGATCAGCCTCTCGTTATGTGGGTACGGCTACGCGGCGACAAAAAAGTCAAGCATCATTCTATGTAATGGTGTTGCAATGTGGCACACAACTTCGACACGACAGTCACCAAAAATCCAGACATGCTGGATTGTGCATCGCAAGTAGTATGTCATGCGTTACTTTTACTTCATTGACTTTAAAGGGGTTCTACTAGAATTAAGAAAATTTAAATACTTAAATATGACTTTATCACAAAATATATTCCTAAATCCCTTTCATTAGTTATAATTGCTCCTTTTGTCTAGAGAGCAATCAATAGGAGAAATAAAATGGACGCCATCCTATTAGTACATACAAAACCTGTCCTAATCACACAGCACGACAAGTTACTTCACAACACTGAGGTAAAGAGCTGCCTCATCCTCCTCTCTGCTCTGTTTGTCTGGGATTATGATCCTGAATACAGCTGATATGATCTTTAGCTGAATCTCTGGAATGGAGTTCATGAGGAGACATAAAGTACAGAGAGGATGGACAGGACAGACTGTGGTAATGGAGGGGGCATACAACTGCTGCTGTTCATTATCCACATCCCCACCTCCTCTCTGTACTTCATATCTCCTCATGAACTTTATTCTGACAGATTCAGCTGAAGATTTTATTAAACTGTATTCAGGATCATAATTAGACATGAGCAAAGTTTACAAAAATTAGATTCAGCTGCTTTGTAGAATTTCGTCCAATGGAATTTCTCTGACATTCGGATCGAAATCCACTTCAGATACTAATCATAATCCCTGACAAGCAGAGCAGAGAGTAGGATGAGGCAGCTGTTTAGCTCAGTGTTGTGAAGTAACTTGTCCTTCTGTGTGATTAGTACAGGTTTTCTGTGCACTAATAGGATGGCGGCCATTTAATTGCACCTGATAATTTCTCCTTATAAAAAAAAAAAAACATTATAACTAAGGAAGGGTGTTTGGGAATATATTTATAAGTAATATTTAAGTATTTTCATTAACTATATTCTGGAAAATCCCTTTAATGTAAGTCATGCTCGATATGCAACTCACCTGGGATATGGCTGTGTTTTCACAGCCATATCACAGTTCCCAAAAAACATGGGTGACAGCAAGTTGCTCAACTTTTTTGTGACTAGCTGTCGCATGACAAGTCGCCATGTAACCGTACTCAAAGGCTTCTTTCACATGAGCGTGATGGATTGGCTCCGGATGCGTTCAGGGTGCGTTCAGTGAAACTCACACCATTTTGCAAGCAAGTTCAGTCAGTTTTGTCTACAATTGCGTTCAGTTTTTTCCGCGCAGGTGCAATGCGTTTTGATGCATTTTTCACGCGCGTGATAAAAAAATTAAGGTTTACAAACAACATCTCTTAGGCCCCTTTCACACGGGCCTTGCGGGAAAATGTGCGGGTGCGTTGCGGGAACACCCGCAATTTTTCAGCGCGAGTGCAAAACATTGTAATGCGTTCTGCACTCGCGTGAGAAAAATCACGCATGTTTGGTACCCAAACCCGAACTTCTTCACAGAAGTTCGGGCTTGGGATCGGTGTTCTGTAGATTGTATTATTTTCCCTTATAACATGGTTATAAGGGAAAATAATAGCATTCTGAATACAGAATGCATAGTAAAATAGCGCTGGAGGGGTTAAAAAAATAATAATAATAATTTAACTCACCTTAGTCCACTTGTTCGCGCAGCGGCATCTCCTTCTGTCTCCTTTGCTGAACAGGACCTGGGGTGAGCATTAATTACATGAACAGGACCTGTGATGACGTCACTCCGGTCATCACATGGTCCATCACATGATCTTTTACCATGGTGATGGATCATGTGATGGAACAAGTGATGACCGGAGTGACGTCATCACAGGTCCTGTTCATGTAATTAATGCTCACCCCAGGTCCTGTTCAGCAAAGGAGACAGAAGGAGATGCCGGGCTACGCGAGCAAGTGGATTAAGGTGAGTTAAATCATTTTTAATTTTTTTTTAACCCCTCCAGCTCTATTGTACTATGCATTCTGTATTCAGAATGCTATTATTTTCCCTTATAACCATAAGGGAAAATAATAATGATCGGGTCTCCATCCCGATCGTCTCCTAGCAACCGTGCGTGAAAATCGCACCGCATCCGCACTAGCTTGCGGATGCTTGCAATTTTCACGCAACCCCATTCATTTCTATGGGGCCTGCGTTACGTGAAAAACGCACAAAATAGAGCATGCTGCAATTTTCACACAACGCATAAGCGATGCGTGAAAATCACCGCTCGTGTGCACATCCCCATAGAAATTAATGGGTCGGTATTCAGTGCGGGTGCAATGCGTTCAACTCACTCATCGCATCCCCGCGGAATACTCGCCCGTGTGAAAGGGGCCTTAGCAACCATCAGTGATAAACGCATTGCATCTGCACTTGCTTGCGGATGCAATGCGTTTTTTTACTGAACCCCATTCACTTCTATGGGGCCAGGGCTGCGTGAAAAACACAGAATATAGAACATGCTGCGTTTTTCACGCAACGCAGAACTGATGCGTGAAATGTACACAGACCAAACAAAACACAATTTGGGGATATACCCCTTAGGCCCCTTTCACACGAGCGTGACGGATTAGATCCAGATGCGTTCAGTGAAACTCGCACTATTTTGCAAGCAAGTTCAGTCAGTTTTGTCGTTTTGCAATTGCGTTCAGTTGTTCTGTTTTTTCCGCGCGGGTGCAATGCGTTTTGATGCGTTTTTCACGCGTGTGATAAAAAACTGAAGGTTTACAAACATCATCTATAAGCAACCATCAGTGAAAAACGCATCGCACCCGCACTTGCTTGCGGATGCAATGCGTTTTTCACGCAGCCCCATTCACTTCTATGGGGCCAGGGCTGCGTGAAAAACTCTGAATATAGAGCATACTGCGATTTTCACGCAACGCAGAACTGATGCGTGAAAAACAACGCTCATGTACACAGACCCATTGAAATGAATGGGTCAGGACTCAGTGCGGGTGCAATGCGTTCACGTCACGCATTGCACCCGCGCGGAAAACTCGCTCGTGTGAAAGGGGCCTTACCGGCTCTATCAGGGAACCACGGTGTATGAAAAGCTGACGTCGTGTCACGGTCAGCAGAGACTTCTGAATCAAAGACTGAGAAAAAACCAGCACCACTTTATTCCAAACTGGTCACTTTATTTGTAGAAAAAAGTAAAAACTCAAGCAGTAAAAAACAACAAGGTGATGTTTTTTACTGCTTGAGTTTTTACTTTTTTCTACAAATAAAGTGACTAGTTTGGAATACGGCGGTGCTGGTTTTTCTAAGTCCATGTACACAGACCCATTGAAAGGAATGGTCAGGATTCAGTGCGGGTGCTATGCGTTCACATCACGTATTGCACCCGCATGGCAAACTCGCTCGTGTGAAAGGGGCCTAATTGTTCTGATGCTTTGAATCATGTGAATGACTGAGCTGATCTTGAACATTCCAATATTGTTCCCACATCATGAGAATCACCAGTGCTGCCTGCGACTATTCTCACACTGCCTAGCCATTACTGTGATCGCCTGTGCGGTGTGAGAATAGACAGCGTTACCCATGTCACAGCATCTGTTATATCAGATATACTTCTCAATGCAGCAGAGCTGTGGTGCGTGGCAATAGAAATCTGTTCCAAAGGGTTGCGTTTTCCCACATCTTAGTCTGCTCCTTTTTAATAAGATGTGCCCCCTTTCCAGCTAAGCCTCAACCGCTTCTCAAGCAAGGTGCAGTGGATTCTCTTGTTGTGGCGCACGTACTTCATAAATGAGGCATGTATACCTTACCTCTGCTGTTCCTGGAATTGCCAGCCTAGAAGATTTAGTAGTTGAGTCAGGGGTGAAAAATGCCTGTGTGTATATTTGTCCCTTAGGATCTTGTAATTTAAGAGATGGTACAGCAGTTTGCCAGGTAACCACAAAGAAAGTATCGTTTCCCACTGTCTTGTCGATGAAGACGCTGCCATTTAAGCAATCCTGCGGTTTAAGGACCGTAGCTGTGCTTTCCAGCTGTAATGGAACATATTTATACATGTCATATATACTACACACAACAGTTTTTCTCTGGCCAAATCCCAACATATTTTCCGGGCAGTCAATGGGGCCGGTTGGCATTTCGGTCAAACCAGGCAATACCAGACTCGGAGAGAGCTCTGGCAGGATGTTCTCTTCTGGAACAGCCTCCCGGAGACCGGTAATGCTAGGGTGTAACTAGCATTGTAGATCCAAAAGACTGTTGACAGGTACACAACAGGTACTCATGCTATTAGGCCTCTTGCACACGGCCGTGTGCTGGCCGTGTCGGCGCTGCGTCCCGCAAATTGCGGTCCGCAATGCACGGGCACCGATCATGGGCCAGTCGTGGGGTCCGCGATCCATCCGTTCTGCAAAAAGATATGACAAGTTCTATCTTTTTACGAAACGGAAGCACAGAACGGAACCCCACAAAAGCACTCCGTAGTGCTTCCGTTCCGTGGTTCCGTTCCGCACCGCATCTCCGGATTTGTGGACCCATTCAAGTGAATGGGTCCGCATCTGTGATGCAGAATGCACATGGCTGGTGTCCCGTGTATTGCGGACCCGCCGTAAGCAGGCCGCAATACGGCCACGGGGGACACATAGTCGTGTGCACGAGGGCTTATGCTCCGTACACTTACATAACACCTTCAGAAACCCTCAACCAGTACATGGAAAGCCCTTTACATCAGAGCAGCTTTTACAAGGATTCCCATTAGTTCTCAGAAGTTGCATGGGGAATAGTCCTTAATGACAATCAGTCTTTCTTTCTCTTAATGCTCCAAATTGGAGGTTAATGCTGTTTTTATCGTACTGTATGTATAATCCTATACTTCGGTTTCATTTTATAGGACTACTATATTCAGACAAATGATCCTTTTGTCTTTTAAGTATGGTGGGTAGCTGATAGCTTGAGATCTCTCCACCTAATGCAAAGGAGGCTGGAGTCACATACATGACAGTTTCCTTCCTTTGTCAATATCTTCATTACCTCTCTGAGTTGTCTGGAGATACTGTGATCTTTGCCCTTCTATGGGCTGGGACATAGAATTAACTATGGAGGTTTTGTAACCCTCGAAGATGGAAGCTGAGGTTCAGCTTGTCCTCAGGCATCACACACAGACTTTCTTCTTCCTGCACTGAAGTCTGATTAACATGGGTGTTTGATCTGAGGTCTGATTGGGGGTCATATTCACATTGGGGGACTGATCTGAGGTCTGAATGGGGGTCATTCATATTGGGGGTCTGATCTGAGGTCTGATTGGGGGTCATATTCACCTTGGTAGTTTGATCTGAGGTCTGATTGGGGGTCATTTACATTAGGAATCCTATCTTAGGTCTGAATAGGGGTTATTCACATTAAGGTCTGATCTAAGGTCTTATTCGCATTGGGGTCTGATCTGAGGTGTGATTGGGGGTCATTCATATGGTGGTAGGATCTAAGGTGTGATTGGGGTTTTATATACATTGGGGTTCTGAGCTGAGGTCTGATTGGGGGTCTTATTAACATTGGGGGTCTGATTGATGGTCTGAGCTGAGGTCTGATGAAAAAAAATATATTTTTTCTTATTTTTCTCCTCTAAAACGTAGGTGCATCTTAGGGTCCATTCACACGTCCACAAAATGGGTCCGCATCTGTGGTTCTGCAATTTTGTGGACCCATTCATTTTTGTGGACCCTGCAAAAAAATAGAACATGTCCAATTCTTGTCCGCAGACACGGACAAGAAAAGGCTTTTCTATTATAGCACCGGCTATGTGCAGTCCGCAATTTGGACCCTTATGGGCAGGTCTGTCTTATAGGGCGAAAAAAATGTAATTTTTTTTTCATGAAAAGGTCAAATGTCTCATATTCAACGTCTGATATGTTCTATGATCTCTTGTGAATAAAATATAGGTCTATGAGATTTGCCTATCTTTGCATTGTTTTTATTGACATTTATTCACATTGTTTTCTGAACCTTACTGGTTTTGTTACTACTGTATATATTGCCATGTATCATATTCCTACGTAGCATAGCATGACCATTACTACATAGTAAAACCCTACATGGAGTTTGGATGC
Organism: Bufo gargarizans; assembly: GCF_014858855.1. NCBI lineage: Eukaryota > Metazoa > Chordata > Amphibia > Anura > Bufonidae > Bufo > Bufo gargarizans. Next base: position 153,141,050 of record NC_058086.1, on the reverse strand, counting down.
TCTCCTCCGGGTACTCCTGGTTCCTCCCATATTCCACTGATAGTGAACTTAGATTGTGCGCCCCACTGGGGACAGCAGGATGCTAATGTCTGTAAAGTCCTGCGGCTAGTGTTGAGCGAAGTAGACATCAATCCGAATTTTAGGAATATTTTGATTTGCTCCGAAGCCGAATTCCCTCGTGCTTCCTGGAGACTAATTGATTTTCGGTAAAGAATATAATTTTTTTTTTACCTGATCAGTTTGGGTGTGAAGAAGCCGCCACGGCCATCGTGCTTGATGATCCTGCGTGAAATCTCGTGCACGGCACAAGATGCCACACTGGATCTTTTAGGATCCATTCACACATCCGTATGTGTTTTGCGGATCTGCAAAACATGGACACTGGCAATGTGAGTTCCGCATCTTGCGGACCACACATTGCTGGCACTATAATAGAAAATGCCTAATCTTGTCCGCAATTGTGGACAAGAATAAGACATGTTTAATTTTTTTCGGGAACGGAATTGCGGACCCGGAAGTGCGGATCCGGACAGCACATCGTGTGGCCCCATAGAACTGAATGGGTCCGCAATTTCATTCGCAAAATGCGGAACAGAATTGCGGACGTGTGAATGGAGCCTAAGCAAGATGGCCATGGCGGCCTCTTTGTGCTCAAATGATCAACCCCTAAAAGCGCACGGATCTGAGGGGTTCAGTGATGGGGGGCGGTGCAATCACCATTCCCTGTCATTGAAGAAGTAATTCATCACGAAGCAAATCTTTTTGTAAAATTCAGCGAAGCAGCCGAATCGAATCTTTGAGAACTTTGCTCAACACAAGCCACAGAATATGTCAGCGCTAGAAAAGTGAGTAAAATAAAATAAATAAATATTAGCTTCTTCTTGGTTTCAAAGTTTAAAGAGGACCCGTCACCTCTGATGTCCGTTTTATTAAATACTAACATTCCCCATGTAAAAACATATTCTGGAGGCTCTATTCATATGAGTTATGCCATTCCTCTAATATTCCTATTCGAAGTTTATGAATTCATTGCCAGCAGTCTGCAACAAAGGTCTGGCTGGGTGTTACCAGTTGAGGGCAGGTCCTTGCACCGTCTGACATCAGCAGCACTGATCAGATGCAGGGAAAACCTCCGCACCCAGATGGACTTTTGTTGCAGACTTCTGGCAATTCAGTCATAAACGTGTGGCAGAAATACCAAGGAATGGCACAACATAGAGCCATAAGAATAGATGCTCCAGAAGTGTCATTACATGGGGGATGCAAGTAGTAAATCACACATGTCCGGAGAGGTGACAGGTCTTCTTTAAAGGGGTTGTCCAGCCCATAATATTGAGGCTCTATCCTCAGGATAGGTCATCAGTATCTGATCGGCGGGGGTCCGACACCTAGGACACCCTTCAATCAGCTGTGAGACGAGCAGGTGACGCTCCATGCGAGCACCGCTTTCTCGTCATTACACTACATCTCGTCTCCAATGAAGAGGTGGCGTAGAGTGTAATTACTGGCGCCAGCTCCGTCCACTTGAATGGAGCGGGTGCTTGTATTACACTGCACTTCCGAGACTAAGTGTGGTGCAATGAAGAGGAAGTGGTGCTCACATGGAGCATCACCTCCTCTTCAAACAGCTGATCGGCGTGGGTCCCGGGTGTCGGACCCCGGCCGATCTCATATTGATCACCTATCCTGAGGATAGGTCATTAATATTATGGGCTGGACAACCCTTTTAATATTAGCTAAATAACTACATTGCCCATTGAGTAATATTACAATAAATTACCTGCATAGACTGCTTAGTGATATCCCCATTTCCAGCTGAAATTCCAGTGAATGCATCAATTAAACCATTTGCATCTAAACTTTCACTTGCTGAGTACTGACTTCCACCTGGAAAAATACAGATGATTTACTGAAAACCATTATATTTTGAACCACTTTTCCCAGTTCAACTAGTTGTTTTGTCTTTTTCTTTCATTTTTTGTTTTAACCCCCTTCAAAACACCCGCAAGTACAAGTAAGGCGTAAGTCTGTTCTTTAAAAATGGCGGCTGCTCCCAAATGCAGTGTGCACCATAATGTTTCTGCATACCCTCCCTACCCACCCCCCCCCCTTAGGGAAATGTCTGTAATCGGCAATAACTTCAATCACAGACATTTAACCTCTCAGGTGCTGTGGTCAATTGTGACTATGGCATCTGAGTCGGCAATCTCGGGAGCGCCCAAACGGCTCCTCAGCACAGTGATAAGAAGAGCCGTTAATTTCTTGTGGTAGCCTCTTGTGGAAAATCATTGCAGTCCATGGGACAAGCGCTCTAATGATCACATATTCAAGTCCCCAAAGGGGACTTAAAATATGTGCAGAAAAGTGAAAAAAAAATGTTTTAAATATAAAACAATTTTTAAAAATAAAACAATTTTTAAAAATATGAAATGTTTTGGGTCACTTCAACTACCAAAAAATGAATAAAAAGTGATCAAAAAGTCACTCCAAAATGGTATTAGTAAAAACCACAGATCGCCCTGCAAAAATGAACCCTAACACAACTCCATAAATGTAACTATAAAAAAATGTTATGGGGGTCAGAATATGGTGATGCAAGGAAAAATAATAGTTTTCCAATGTTTTTTTAAGTATTAAAACACAAGAAATGCTATATAAATATGGTATTACTCTAATCATACTGACCCAAAGAATGACGTAAACAGGTCCTTTTTACTGCATTGGGAACACCATTAAAAACGAAAGCCATAAAACCACGGCAGAATTGCATATTTTTTTATCAATTCCACCGCATTTGGTGCATTGCGGTCTGCAAATTGTGGTCCCCAAAGCACAGGCACAATCCATGTGGCCAGCGATGATGGATGCAGACCTATTTAACTTGAACGGGTCCGCAATCCGACCGCACCACAAAAAAATAGAGCATGCATTTTTTTTTTGTGGTGCGGAGACAAGAAAATCAAAATGCCACGGAAGTGCTCAGTAGTGCCTCCGTAGCCTTCTGCTCCATGCATCCGCTCTGTATCTTCTGGATTGCGAACCCATTCAAGTGAATGGGTCCGCATCTGTGATATGATGCACACATGGTCGGTGCCCGTATATTGAGGACCCACTGTTTGCACAGCCGGCACATGTTTGTGTGTATGAGCCCTAAATGGGTTGTGTCACTTCAGGGCACTTACTATTATATTGTTATTGTCCATATTGCCTCCTTTGCTGACTTAATTAATTTTCCATCGCATTATACACTGCTCGTTTCAATGGTTACGACCACCCTGCAATCCAGCAGCAGTGGTCGTGCTTGCACATTTTAGGAAAAAGTGCCACCAAAGAGGCTGTTGCTTCCTATAGTGTGCAACCACGACCACCGCTTCTGGATTGTGGGGTGGTCATAATCCCTGGAAATGAGTAGTGTATAATTTGATAGAAAAATGAATCCTGCCAGCAATGGAAGCAACATGGACAATAACAATACATTAGTAAGTGGCTTGTATTAACTTTCTCTACATGATAAATGTAATTGGCTAAAGTGACAGAAGCCTTTTAAGTGGTTAAAACACGTAGGGCCATAATCTGATACTTACCCATGAAATTGTTTTCAGACTTTGAATTAACCTCTAAGTGACCAGCCTATCTTACAGTTTAACAGCCAAGCTTTTTTTTTTTACTCATTGTTGCATTAAAAAGCCATAACTTGACAACATGGTATGAGGGTTAGTTGGTTATTACTTTAGCTCAACAAAAAGCTATTATGTTTTTGTGTCGCATTTCAAGAGCCATTTGATTTAGATTTTTATATGACTGCATATTTGATAGCTTTTTATTCCATTTTTGGGAGAAAGGCACAGAAAACAGCAAAAAAGGAAAAGCTATTCTGCCCTTTTTTTTTTTAACAAAGTACACCATGTGGGATAAATTATGAAAAAATTATATTTTAGGTTGTTACAGATGCAGCAATTATTATGTGGAGTTTTGTTTCCATAATAAAGCAATTTGAAACGGGAAACGCCCCATTCAGATCTCCGTTTCGATATCCAGCAGGCTGTTATGGCGCAGAGAAATCTGTCGGATCTTCGGGGTCCGGTGTTGCTGGATACTGTACTTCACTGCCCCATCCCCATTGTCTGAAATGGGGTCCCATGGTGATCCGTCTGATTTCAAGGAAAAAATGTCAGGTTTTGGCCTGAAGAAAACCTTGCATGCAACAGTTTATGTCTGGCTGAAACTCAGCATTTTTGCTGGAATTTGGTCAGCTCACTGCCGGACCCCATTGCAGTCAAGCAGGGAGAAACGGCAGGAGTTTCTATAAATGTTAGAAATGTTTTTATTATTTATTTTTTTCTCCCATTCTGGGATTCACATGAGATTGTTTGATCACTTCTATAAGACACTGCAGTACAACCCCTATTATGCAGCTTCCAGAGGCAGAACCTAGAGCTGTGATCGCTAATCTCCAACACTACAGCTGTGGTAAAGCTACGACTCCCAAAATGTACACCTGCCTGGCTGTTCTCAGAACTCCATAGCAATGAATAGTGCATGCTGGAAGTTGTAGTTTCACCACAGCTGCGGTGCCGGAGGTTAGCCATCACTGACCTAGAAGTTGTCAGTGACATGAGTAGAAACCATAGGGCCCAACAGCAAAATTAAGATTAACCCTTCCTTCCAACTCTTTCCTATACCGACCACAAAACACTCAGGGACTTTGTATACTTTCTGTGCTGTAGTCTATATATTGCCTCATGCAAACAACTGTATTATCATTTTCTGCGGATTGAATGCTGACCCATTCATTTTTATATATCATCCGTGTGGCTGTGCTGCAAATTATTGTAGGCATTTCTGCAATGGGGCCCAGGAAAAGCGTTAGATGCACACGAACCCCACTCATATTTTGCAGATTTTTCAGTTACAGACTGCAAAGCGGATATGGTCGTGTGCAGGAGGTCTTAAACAGAGTTGTTACTTTCTCAATAGGACAGAGTCCTACACAGCAACAACCAGCACCGCCTAGAATCAAAAGAAGGTGAAGGAAGGAGCCGGAGGGGGGGGGGGGGGGGGGGGGGGCTTCCCTTAAGCAAGTCTAAAGACATTCCCAAGACTTGGTTGGCTCTATGCTCAATTTCAATAATAATTATATAACTATAAGGTATAGCTATTAGAATAATATCCCAGTTATAGCTATGGATATCAGAATATACGACTCACCTGTGTTATCTATCACCTGTTTCAGTGATTTTACCCAATTTGGACCCAGATTGATAAAATGAATAATTACTCCACTTTCATATATTTCAGGGAAGCAACGGTCAGGGGTATAATTGTCCTCTCCATCTGATAACAATATTATTTCAGTGCCATGTGATGACTTATCCAATCCTTTGTTAACCTACCCATACCAAAAAAATGACATTTTAGTAGTGAGAATCTTAAGCACAATTATTTTAATCCTGATAATAGTCCATCTAAAATGGCGCACTGTACCCCAATGCCAGTCAGGATGCCCGGACAAATGTTTGTTCCTGAAATTGTTGTTTTTGGAAGAAGAGATTTCAGTTTCTGACGTTCTGTAACACTTTGTATTTGAAGTAGTGATGAAATGATATAGGCAGAATCTGAGAATGTGACAATTCCGACGTAAGATCCAGCTTCTATGATCTGCATAACAAATATTTCCGCTGCTTGGTATAGCTTTGCAATGCGGGTCTACAGCAAGAGGAAAAAGAAATGTCCATTGTAAAACATTATCAGACCACACATGAATAGGCTAGGGAGGGAGTCAACATGTCCTTCATTAAATCCGGTAGAGCCTTAAACTGTGCTGACAATTTATAATTATAATGTCTTCCCAAAAATGACAGAGTGCCCAACTTTTTCTCTACGTGGAGCATCTACACTGATCAAAAATTGGCAGTCGTTACAACAAATGGAGGTAAAAAAAAATTGTTTCAAACTGGCAAACTATATCCTGCCACAACACTCATTCAAAGATTAAAGGGGTCAGCATCTGATGAGGTAAAACATCACTTTTAATTCAACAAGTTAAAAACTCCTTGGCGTTACAACTGACGCGTTTCATGCACATAGGGCTTACTATACTTGAGAAAAGTAAAAAAGCTCAACCAGCGCTGACAAGTACAGTATAACAAGGTGAGGTTATTATGATATACAGTCCCCCTTTAACTATGGTGCCGTTTATAGTAATGACAACCTGAATGGTAAGCTAAATAACAAGTGTTCATAACACGGAGATGGATCGCTTGCCTGTTTTTGTAGTCCGTCCGCTGATGTTCCTCTTAGGAATGATGGCACTATCTTGCTATGAGGTACGCGAGTCTTCAGCTTCTACTCTAAGCGCGCGTGGTCCCGGCCGGTGACTCTCGCGTGCGAGGGAAGCCGTAGTAGTAATCCAATGAAGCGAATCTTCTGTGTGACATTACACTAGGTGCGGGTACCTGCTTGGACCAAAACACTGACGCGTTTTGGAACTATCGAGTTCCTTCCTCAGGGATAGCCTTAGTCCTGCCTGCTGATGAATAAATAGGCGTCCGTTTCCATGGTTAGTCATCCTATTCTCACCGCTACTCTCAATAGCAAGGCTGTCAAATAAATTTCTCTATTTTCACCATTCTCATTGCCCCATCTCAGAGCATTTTAATAAGGGGGGCCTCATTTTCTATGTCCAATATGTAAGTATATATTTATCCAGGTGGCCTTCAGGAAAACACAAAAAGTTCAATCTCAGGATTAAGACCTGCAGGTGCCAGCATATTTTAATTGTAAATCCATTTTGTTTCGTTTTTTTACATCAATTTAATGAAATCCCCTCCTCTGACGTGAGAGTGGATGACCATCAAACGTATTATTTATATTTCTGATATGTTCTCCTATTCTAATCAATAATGTCCTTTTTGTCCTCCCCACATAGAGTTTTAAACAGGGGCATTTTATAAAAATAAATTACCGTAAGTAAGGGTGTAATTTATTTTATAAAATGCCCCTGTTTAAAACTCTATGTGGGGAGGACAAAAAGGACATTATTGATTAGAATAGGAGAACATATCAGAAATATAAATAATACGTTTGATGGTCATCCACTCTCACGTCATTACAAAGAAAAACACAGGGGTAGGTTTGAAGGGTCAAAATTTGGAGCATTGGAACAAATTATACCAGAGTCTAGAGGAGGGGATTTCATTAAACTGATGTAAAAAAAACGAAACAAAATGGATTTACAATTTAAATGCGCTGGCACCTGCAGGCCTTAATCATGAGATTGAACTTTTTGCGTTTTCCTGAAGGCCACCTGGATAAATATATACTTACATATTGGACATAGAAAATGAGGCCCCCCTCATTAAAATTATCTGAGATGGGGCAATTAGAATGGTGGAAATAGAGAAATTTAATAGACAGCCTTGCTATTGAGAGTAGCGGTGAGAATAGGATGACTAACCATGGAAATGGACGCCTATTTATTCATCAGCAGGCGGGACCAAGGCTATCCCTGAGGAAGGAACTCGATAGTTCCGAAACGCGTCAGTGTTTTGGTCCAAGCAGGTACACGTACCTAGTGTGACGTCACACAGAAGATTCCCTTCATTGGATCACTACTGCGACTTCCCTCGCACACGAGAGTCACCGGCCGGGACCACGCGCGCTGAGAGTAGAAGCTGAAGACTCACGTACCTCATAGCAAGATAGTGCCATCATTCCTAAGAGGAACATCAGCGGACTACAAAAACAGGCAAGCGATCCATCTACGTGTTATGAACACTTGTTATTTAGCTTACCATTCAGGTTGTCATTACTATAAACGGCACCATAGTTAAAGGGGGACTGTATATCATAATAACCTCACCTCGTTATACTGTACTTTTCAGCGCGGGTCAAACTTTTTTACTTTTCTCGATTTTAACCAAAATTGGAGGCTTTTTTGGCAATTAATCCTCCGTTAACCCAGCAGCGACACACTCCTACAGAGTGTGAATTAGTGCAGCAGCACCTCTTCCTCTGCACGGCAGCGCGAGTTCCAGAGCTTACTCAATTTTGGCTTACTATAGTTATTCTGTTTTTATGCTGGAGAAATAACAAAAGCATAAAATTATATAATGTTTTCTTTTATCTGGACAACCTGAAATATATGCATTCTATAAAAGTATATGGATATAATAGATTCCTAGGTCTTCTCTGTCACCCGGTGTATCCATGAATTCCACAGGCAGCCTATTCATTGTAATTAGATCTCTGTATGACTTCATGTCCTGCACTTTAATGAGGATCTGCTAGCTCTTCTAACATATCTGTTTAAAGGGGTTGTGCAGGCAGTTTATATTGGCGACCTATCGTCAGAATAGGTCATCAATATCTTATTGGGTCCGACAACCGGCACCCCCACCGATCAGCTGTTTGAAGAGGAGACGGCGCTCCATGCAAGCTCTGTTTCCTGTTCATTACACTGCCCGTCGTCTTGGAAGTGCAATGTCCTGACGAGTACTCGCTCCATTCACTTGAGTAAAGCGAGCGCTTGCAATTACACTACTCCTCCACCGGAAAGGAGACGACGGGCAGTGTAACGACGAGTACTCGCTCTATTCACTTGAGTAGAGCGAGCGCTTATAATTACACTACTCCGCCACCGCAAAGGAGAAGACGGGCAGTGTAATGAACAGGAAGCAGCACTCGCATGAAGTGCTGCTTACTTTTCAAACAGCTGATCAGCGGTGGTGCAGGGTGTTGGACCATATACTACCAGCACAACACCTCTAACTAAACTATTGTATTTCCTGTGAAATAAAAATTCTGAAGCATCTTTTCATTTGTTCCTCTGTTAATTCTCCTATATAATTTTATATATATTGACAATTGGTTATCATTCCACTTGTCAAATGGGTGTATCTCAACACAGTCTAACACTGGCAGCAGTGATTGGACAACATCAGTGTGTTTAGGGACACAACCCTAAATGGTGACACACATTTTTAAATTTTTCTATGAGTTTCTACAAGGAATTAAAGAGGAACATTTCCAGAATAGTTATAATATCAGGAATCTAATAATTTTTTTTAAAACAGACATGTCAGAAGCGTTGCCAGGTCTCCTTTGAATGTAGACTCATAGACTTCCCAGTAATAACAAGAGAACACAGGGGGCTCCAGGAGAAGGACGAGGAAGCCCACAAATAGTTCATTGCATTGGGATCCCTACTAAAACTTTTCACAAAACTACAACTCCCAGCATTCCCTGATAACTGTAGGCTGTCCGGACATGCTGGGAGTTATTTTGCAACAGCTGGAGGGCCGCAGGTTAGGCATCTCTGCTTCAAAGAAGCAATATTACAACTCCAAGCAAGGAAACTGACTTGTTGGCACTTAGAGTCCTTCCTTATCGTTCCTCTTGGCTCAATATATCCCAAGACACATGGCGCAAGAGAACCAACTTTTTAAAGAGCATCTGTCATCACAATCACCCCTATTAAACCAGGCATACTGCCTGGTAGGGTTGATCATGGTGAAATCTCTTACAAGTGTCAGTGAGAGTTCAGTCAGTGCACGCTCAGTTGGTCTCATGAGGCTATCCCCATTCTGAGATCCTCACTGATGACCTGGTCTCCTCGCCGGCGGTTGTGCTAGAAGCATCTAAACGGTGACGATGTCTGGCCCTGTTAATTATGGGGACTAACAATGGGCAGAGGAAGAGGTGAAGTGGTGCTTCATGAGGATAGTCCAGCCCCTCGGTGTTCCAAGCACCTAATTTGCATAAAAATAAAAGTAAGAATTCGGCTGCAATGTTAAACCCAATTGCAGTAATAAAAAGCTTATTTAATTCACCATGTATGCCTAGTTTAATAGGATTGATCATGCCGACAGATGCTCTGCATATGAGGAAGGGTCGAGTGGGCCCCTGGGCATCGGCCCACCGGGATATGGCCAGTCCACCCCTGGTTTATTCATATAGAATCCATTGGTGGATTGCCCATAGACCTTACAAGGAAATTACCAGGTGGGCCAATGCCCAGGGGGGCGCTTGAGCTCTACTCACAGCTGGCCAGTAGAAGTTTTTGGGGATGTATTTTGTGATGGACTGTGGCATTTGGCGCTGTTGGGGTGGTATAATGTGCCACAATATGTTATCGCTGGCCTCGCCTACTTGTGTTGGCCCTGCTTTCCATCAATTTGGACCTGGCTCTTAAACGGGGCCAAATTTTTCCAGGGCAATTTAAGTTCCCAGTCTGCCCCTATTGACAGAAAAAAGGAAATTACAGCATGCTCTATTGGATGACAAATTTCAGAGTTATTTTTTCCTACAAAAATACCTCTGCAGTAAGGGGCAGTAGGGACCCTGTGTGCTGTTGCACATCTAGCAAATTAGAATAAACTTTATTGGAGTTTTATGTTTGCTTTTAAGACTGTAAAAGAAACTCATATGTTGTGAAGCTTCCTTTCAAGTTTTAAAAAAAAGTTTACGTGAGAATGTGGTATACACAATGAACCAAGTGCGGAACACTACTCTTTTCTCTTGGATACGTATCCTTTTATCATAAGTTAATGAATGAACACTTACACCTGACATACTCCCAGACACATCCAGTACAAGAGTGACCACTCTGTCTTTAAATTGTATGATAGATATTGATGGCACAGGAATGCTGTTATTTTGACGGGGCTGGGTGGAGTTTATGTCCCTGGAGCTGCTGATGACGTCCCAGGTACTGCGAGAGTTACACATTCTGTTCTGTAGAGTTGGGGCTTCAATGTTATGATTGTTGGAATTGCAGAATTCTGAAACCTTTGAAGAAGGGGAGAAAAAATCTTAGTATATTGTGAACATAAAGCAGAGTTGTATGACTGAACTGGGATGAACAAAATTTCACCTAATGATGGCGATACACGAGAAAAAAAAAGTTGGCCAACTGTTGTTTAAAAAACGAGTGCAAACAATCATTTGCGATAGCCAACATCAGACTCTTGTCTGCAAAAATATAGTCAGCCATGCTGGAACTGCATGTTTATACCATGATTGGACAAATTTGGCTGATCATTTGCTACTGTGCTCAAGATCCAGGGAGTCCGTTTAAAAAAAAAACCATACTGGTTGGCCAGTCTGACATGTTGCTTGTCGGATCATTCGTACAAATGATCCCACAAATGTATGTACAGCTTTACATTTCCTTAACACTCTTAAAGGGAACCTGTTGGCAACATGTTTCAGTGGTCCATCACTTATGTGTAAATGTGCAAAAGTTTTCAAAACATATATCTTAAAGGGGTTGTGTCATCTCAGACAATGGGGGCATATCTCTAGGCTATACGCCCATTGCCTGATGGGGACTCCTAAAACAAAGCTGGCAAAGTACCGGAGGGCACCTCGTGTTAGGCTTTGTTTTAGAGATAGGTGTGGGTCCCAGAGGTGGGACCTGCACCTATTAGACAATGCGGGCATATCCTAGCGATATGCCCACATTGTTTGAGATGGGAATACCCCTTTAATCCTTTCAGTGTATGGCAAGTGCGTCCAGTGAGGAGTTTGATGTATTCATGTGATGCTCACTTTCTCCTCCTTCCAGTCGAGGATTGAAAGATTTTTTTTCTATTAGGGTACGGCCACACAGATATTTTTGGATGAGGTTTTGAGTCAGATCTGCCCGTAGGATTTTCAGCCAAAGCCAGAAGTGGATCCTATAAATCCTTCCTTTATATTAACAATTTCTTTCGAATCCATTTCTGGCCTTGGCAGAAAATACTGCAGGCAGATCTGCCTCAAAACCAAACCATGTCTAAAAAAACCTCTGTGTGACTGTACCCTTACAGTAGTTTGCATAGGGAGAAATCTGTCAATCAGTGGCTGATGGATGGGGGAGCCTGCGAATCATGAAAATATCGGACTCCTCAGTGTCAGCATTGCAAAGATTAAGATGTACGGAACGAGCTCACAACGACTTCACAGTAACACCTAAGCGACAGATCAGTGTGTCTTACAGAGGGCAGCTTGGTGGAGCTGATGGGTTCCCTTTAAGAAGTAATCTAGTCACTGTTTAGCTAGAGAGTCCTACATAGAACCAAAGTTATGTAAGAAAGTGTTTTATAGGGAGTGACCAGAATCCCAGAATTACTACTTATCACCTATACATAGGATAAGTGTCTGATAGTCCTGTCAGAGGATCTCATCATTACTATCTATTATACAGTAGAGTAGTACTACAATAGGTAGTACTAGAGCAATCGTACATGAGATACACTGTCAGACTGAGCAGCCTGACAGCACATCTCCTCACTGCGATGTGACGGCATTGCCAGTGCTGAAGCTCAGTACTCTCCCTCTCCCCCCACCCTGAGCTGCTGTAGAAATGGAGGCAACCCATCCTAATCACATCCTAGGATAGGTTCGCTAGAGGCCATCTCGATACATTCCTGGGGAACCCCTCTCGGTAGGCAATGGAAATGGCTGTCTATGTATGTACATTGGATAGGTCTTGCCACTTACAGTATTTGCAACTTCCTCTTCTTTTCTCCTCAATAACCTTGTTCATCTTCTTATCTATACCAACCAATTTTAAATGACTTTCTACAAGGTAGGCCGTACGACAGGTAATACTTACATCAGGTAAAGCTTGCATATACATAATGGATTGCTTGACAGGCTGGTTTCTCTCAGGCACAAATATGCAGCCTTCCTCATAAAGACCAGTATTAGGGTCATGTGAGCAAGACCGCAAAATACAGACATTTCCTTGGCATTGGTTAGTTATTTTTACATTCGTTCCTCTAATGTCACGGGAACATCTGGTAAAATAAGGTTTCATCAAGGTACATTATCTAGTTTGTAGATAAAATATATTACAAAACATGTATTTATGGGTGTACTGGGGAGATAAATGACTTACGATGACCAAACATAGCAATTTTTACAGTTGCTATAACTTAAAGTTATGTAATAGAATTATAGGAGTAAACAGTAATCAGATCATGGATCGAAAACCAAGTTTTGATTGTTCAGGGCAGTATGATATTCTGTATGATATTAGCAATAAGGGTCTGCTTTTATTCCAGAAACAGAGCCGCTCTTGCTCATTGGCTTGTGAGAGGGTTGTACTGTCTCTGTGCATTTTACTGTGTCCTCCAGGTCATCCATGTCAGAGGGGAGCTTAATTCCCAGAATATTGATGCTATGATGGGAACTAAGCATTAAGTAGGGCTATGCACCTTGACACTGGTTTCCTCCAATGGCAGAAGGAGGAAACATCCTCCTGACACGCAGAATGGGGGGGGGTGTACAGGGAAAAGCTGTGGAGCAGCATTTAGGAGAAGGTTGGAATGCAGGAGGAAGTGCGTAGAAGGGAATCAAAGGGGTTGCACATCAAATGTGACTGCTCAGTGAGGTGAGCATATCTTATGGCGGGAGGAGGGTGCTGATCTCTCACAGACAAGATAGTCCATGTATCAAAGACTCAACTTGAAGCTGCCACACCAAGGAGGAATCCCAAGTGGTCAATGTCGACACCCCTGGTCCTGTGGTGTGCTTGCTTGTTACAGTGTGAAGTTACTTGTGAAACTGGAGTGTAGTCTCCTTCAATAATAAGTCACTGTCATTTGAATGTGCCTGAGCTACAATATCAGTCACAGTCCATGGACTACAGTCCACCTGATCTCATCAGATGCAATATACAAAAAATCTAAACTTAATATCATACCTTGTTGCTTCTAATTTGAGATCCGTTGACACATAATAAGGTTTCTCAAAGTTATATTCATCATATACTCCCCAGCGCAAATGAGCCCATTCATGAACAAACACTCTACCTGAAAATAATCAAATAGAGAAATGACGCCTACTCATTATGTCTGTATCTAAGACATCATTACTAGCGGTGTAATCTGTGACTGCAAAACATGAAATTATGAATTTCAAACATATTGTAGGAATATAATTGCAAAGATATAAAATATATATTATTTTTTAATCAAAACTTTCAAAAGTCAGCCAATAATACAGAAGAGTGTCTCTGCCCCTTTCTTTCTATCTGCAGATCTCCACACCCGAACTCCCACTGTTACATGTTAGAAGGGTTTTAAAAAAGTTTAATTAAACCTTTAACATTTTTTTAATTTACGTTTATTAGGAATGAATTCCCTGAGCTGCGATCTTGTACACTAATGATGTATGTAGGACATTTTTATATTTAAATCCTTATGTATGCCACTAAATCCAGGCTCGTCTATTCAAAGAGCTACATATATAGCTGACTGGGGTGGATACAGGAAAAAAACTGAATTTTACTATTTCTTTAAATTAAAAATAATGAAGTCCTACTTTGGACTGCGCTTTATTACCTCTAGGTCCATAAACTGAGAGCAGTCTGTTATCTAGCAAGAAATTTGGCGTGAAATGGATATATCTGGCTGGCTCTCCACAGCTTCCATATTGTAAGGTGTACGGATCATCTCCATATTTCAGGTATGGGTTGGCAACAATGACATCGGCCTAAAACCAAAAAATTGTAAAGTCTTAAACATCAGGATGGAGGCCACTAATGAAATCCATGTAAGTTGTATCCAAAGTTTCATTGCTTACTTTTTATTTCAGTAGGTAGTTTTTAAAATGAACAATTTTAAATACTTGAATTTATATATTTTAGCAATTTAGCTAATAAACAAGGTGTAGAAAAATGGAGAAAGAGAAGGTCGTGATCATTGTTTTGCATTTAGTTCCAGTAAAAAAATTCCATTTAACTTGTTAAGGCAACAGTATAGAGAGAAAAGAACCAAGCCTCTGGGCGGTATGGTGATCTAGAAACCCCAAAAGACACTGATAGTGGATCTGTTCTGTTGTGTCTTCTGTACTGGGTCTCTACCACAAGAGCTCTGAGGTCAAACATATGTATCAATGGTTGGTCCTTCCTTGAGAGCTGCCCAGAAATGTAACCATACTTTGACTCTGGTCATTGCTTAGTAGCCAATCATCCACTTTTTCTGCTTGCTGAATGGGACTTTATCTGAAGGTCTTGAGGTCAAGGTATTGTTTTTATTTTTTTACCTCTCCCAATTTTAATTATCTACTATGTTGCTATTAGAAGCATACACAGAGATGAGGGAGTCCTACTACATAGCTTAAAGTAGGGCCCCTTTCTGGTACTTGTGAAGACTACAACATCCCTAACCAACTGGGGCAGAAGGACTTGGGGGGTCATTTATTGAGATCAGCATTTTAGACGCTGGTCTCAGTAAGCACTATACAATACCTGTCGGTGGACCTGCCGGAATTATGAAGAGGTGCCGGCTTCTAAATGTAAGACAGCTTCCTAGCTATCTTACATTGAGCCCTTTTTCCATGCCTGAAACAGGAGTAGAAAATGGTAAATTAGACAGGCCTGCTGGCCCATCCCCGCTCACGCCGCGCCCACTTTTTTTAGACCTTGCGTGAGCAGGGAGAAGTCGCAGATTGTGGTGCAACTAACCGCTGTGCCGCAATCTTCGCCTGAAATATACCCAATATAGGCATATTTCAGCTTTACAAATGACCTCCCTGATGTTTGATAAATCCCATCTCCTTTGAATGATCCTTTGGTAATTTTAACATATTCTTGTTTATTGGAAGAGATGAGAGCCATGCACAGGTTCTTACTACCATTTAAAGAGAGGTGTAGCCCACCCAGGGCAGATTTAGCAAGTATAGGGATGCAAAGGTATGTCTGGGGACCTGTAAGATATGCCCAGTTGCACTACTAAGCTCCACCACATCAGCCCAACAGGCTCAGCCTCTCTTGACCCACTAAGTCCCACTCTCAGCTAAGGCTAGGTTCACATCTGCATTACAGTATTCCGGCAGAGGCGCAGACTACTGGAATTACCATATCAAACCCATCAGATCTCATTATAGTGAATGGGAATTCAGCGGGCCCCAGCAATGTCCAGTCATGCTAGATACAGTATTTTCTCTACCGGAACAGACTACTGGAATACTGCAAAGCAGATATGGATGTAGCCTTAGCAGTGTAGCCCAGGTAATTGCTCTACAGCTCTACTGTTGGGATCCTCTCCTGGGCTGTTGCACAGGTAAACCAGCTACACATGCAGCATATTCCCCCCTAGTGATGTTTTTTTTTCCGTCAACCACTTATGGTCAACAGGAGGTTCCCTGAGCTCTGGGGCCACAAGTATTTGCTTGGTTTGCGTGATGGTAAAGTCCGCTGCTGAGCCCACCTAATAGATACATCATTGGTTACTGCTGTTGGCCCATAATTATGTTTAAGTTTTTGTACACTTTTTACAACATAAATGGACATTTGAGGAAATTGATAGATCTTTTCCTTCTAATGTGGATATATGTGCAATCTTTTGTAGATTTACTCCACTTACTGATATTCCCTCTTATATAGGTTTATTCCATCATGTTTCTATTCTAAACTTTGTAAATGGTAAAAGGCCAAACTGTAAATCAGTGTGCAAACAATTATAAAAAGAGGTTACTGATAGTATGTCTGCTATAAACAACTACTATTCCTGGTAAGACAGTGGGTGAAAGTGCAAAATCCAATAGCATGAAGCAAAATTCCAAAATTTGTAGGGGTTATATGTGTAATCACATACAATTCAGTAAATATTTATACAAAAAGAAACTAAATGTAACTATTGGCTAATGCATTTTTTGGATCTCTCGCAGGGATGTCCTTTTGAACTGCTAGCTCTCAGACAGCAGCACTATGCTGTCTGAGCGTGAGCTGCTGGGAGAAAGTCACCCTCCCTCCCACCCCTGAAGCTGACAGAAGTGGATGTTTACCTTAATTTTTTCAATCCCTGTCGGCTGTGGAGAGGGGGCGTGGCCTAACCGGATTGGGCGCGTTGCTTAGTGGGTCCGGGGGGCAGGGTTTTTAAATCCGTCTTTTGAGGGTGGCCTGAATGGGTGGCCACCCTACCTGCCCCCTTAACTGTCACCTCCACATCAGTCCGCTTCCTTAACCCCTTCATGACAGCCATTTTTCACCTAAAGGACCAGGCCAAATTTTGGAAATCTGACGTCTCACTTTATGTGGTAATAACTTTGGAACACTTTTACTTATCCAAGCCATTCTTAGACTGTTTTCTCGTCACATATTGTACTTCATGACAGTGGTAAATTTGAGTCAAAATATTTCATTTTTATTTATAAAAAAATACCAAATTTACCCAAAATTTGGAAAAATTAGCAAATTTCAATTTCTCTACCTTAAAAATGGATAGCAATACCTCAAAAAATAGTTATTACTATACATTTCCCATATGTCTACTTCATGTTTGTATCATTTTGAAAATGACATTTTATTTTTTTGGGACGTTACAAGGCTTAGAAGTTTAGAAGGAAATCTTGGAATTTTGCTGAAAATTTCAAAAACCCACTTTTTAAGGACTAGTTAAGTTATGAAGTCACTTTCTAAGGCTTAAATAATAAAAAACACCAAAAAATTACCCCATTTTAGAAACTAAACCCCTCAAGGTATTCAAAACTGATTTTACAAACCTTGTTAACCCTTTAGGTGTCCACAAGAATTAAAGGAAAATGTAGATGAAATTTCTGAATTTCACCTTTTTTTGGCAGATTTTCCATTTTAATAATTTTTTTCCAGTAACAAAGCAAAGGTTAACAGCCAAACAAAACTCAATATTTGTTGCCCTGATTCTGTAGTTTACGGACTTTACAGGAACACGGCAGGGCGCAGAAGGAAAGGAACGCCATATGGTTTTTGGAGGGCAGATTTCACTGGGATAATTTTAAGTTGCCATGTCACATTTGAAGACCCCCTTATGCACCCCTAGAGTAGAAACTCCAAAAAAGACCCCATTGTGGAAACTACAGGATAAGGTGGCAGTTTTGTTGGTACTATTTTAGGGTGCATATGATTTTTGGTTGCTCTATATTACACTTTTTGTGAGGCAAGGTAACAAAAAATGTTGGCATTGTTTTTATTATTTTGTTTTGTACAGTGTTCATCTGACAGATTACCTCATGTGGTATTTTGCGATAATACCAAATATGACTTTTTGTTGTTGTTGTTTGTTTTAGTTTTACATAATAAAGCATTTTTGAAAAAAAATTGTATACTTTTTTTATTTATTTAAGTTTTACACAATAACAGCATTTTTGAAACCTAAAAAATCATGTTTTAGTGTCTCCATATTCTGAGAGACAGTTTTTTATTTCTTGGGTGATTGTCTTAGTTAGGGTCTCATTTTTTGCAGGATGAGATGACGGTTTGATTGGTATGATTTTGGAGTGTGTATGACTTTTTAATCGCTTGGAATTACACTTTTTGTGCTTTTTTGACACTTTTTTTTTTTTACGGAGTTCACCTAAGGGGTTAGGCCATGTGATATTTTTATAGCGATGGTTGTTACGGATGCGGCGATACCTAATATGTATACTTTTTTTTTTATTTCACTTTAACACAATACAGCATTTTAGAAAAAAAACATGTTTTTGTGTCTCCATTTTCTGGAAGCCATATTTTTTGGGGCGATTGTCTCATGTAGGGGCTCATTTTATGCAGGATGAGGTGACGGTTTGATTGGTATCATTTTGGGGTACATACAACTTTTTTGATCACTTTTAATACCTTTTTTTGGGAAGCGAGGTGGGAAAAAATTATTAATGTGCGGCTATAAGAAGAAATTATTATTTATTTTTTTTTTTTACCTAGACCCACTTGGTTATTGCAGATCCAATGGGTCTGATGCTTCTATAATACACTGCAGTACACTATATAGTGTACTGCAGTGTATTATGACTTTACACAGCTTGATCAGCCTCCTGCCTTTAGTCTGGGCAAAGAATTGAAATAACATATATATATATATATACATACATATACATATATAACAAGGTTCTGGGCATCAGAACCTGTCAGCCGGCATTAAAATCCTCCAATTAGAGCGATCGCTGGCCCGGGTCCGCCCTCATTGGTCCCGGGCCTATTAGTTGAGATCCCTGGCTGTGTGTAACAGCCGGGGTGACAGTTTAATGCCATGACGTGTATACTCGTCATGGAGCGCCAAGTAGCAGTGCTCCATGACGAGTATAAACATCAAGTAGCGCTAAGGGGTTAACAGTGTCATCCACAGCACCCTGCCCCTTTAAATCTGACCTACAGCAGTAAAGAATAATAGCTGGGTTGTTATGGAAACCTGTTGTAAATCTGTGTGTATGTGGAGACTAAGGACCTGCAAGCTTCTATTGGCCAATAAGGGACATGTGACTGTGTGTATGGCAGTTGGGATATGAGGAGAAAGACCTGCAGACTTCTATTGGCTAATGTAGGTCATGTGATGTGCCATATTTGCATTTTTGGGGAATATCTCAGGAACGGTACGTGCTAGAGAGCGGTGACCCCCACAAGATTTGTTTCCAGGTAGCAAGGGATGTGTATACAAAGTTTCATAGAAATCGATGGTTGCGTTTTTGAGTGATCGCGGAGCGAACATACATACATACATCCTTCTTTATATATATAGATTTGGGGAATTAAAAATACAGCAAGACATTAAGATTGTTCACATAATATCATTGTTTCATATACAGTGCCTTTCTGTTTTACTTCTTACCTTGTCATATGTCTCTGTTTTCCGTTTGGTATAGTTACCCTTAGACCAAGTCAAGGGAATTAAGATTTTAGCACTCCTTATGAAAAGCCTTTTTTGTGTTGCAGTAAATAGGTAAGATGTGGCTTCATTCACCATATCCTATCATTTGGAAAGAACACCATATGTTAGATTACATACATCTGAACAGTCCCCTCTTTAATTAACATGTAAGGACATGCAGTGATAGATTCCTCGGAGATCCTCTTTTATTACTTCTGCTTTCTTAAAGGGGTATTCCCATCTTAATGATCACTGTTAAATCTGTTAATGATTTAACAGTGATCATTTTTCTAAATATATTTAATTAACTAATTTCCACCCCTTAGAAGAAAATGAACATATACTTACCTGACTGTTGTCTTCCGTCTCCCCTGGTTACGGCCACCGCTCTTCTCAGGAATCGTGGTGGCCACGCTTGCGCAGACGACTTCTTCTCTTCTCTCAGCCGGCCGCACGCAGTCCCGAAAGCGCACGCCAAGGCCGCGCATGCGCTTTGGTGATTTCTTCCTGGCCAGTATAGTATACTTGCCAGGAAGAAGTCACCAGGGCGCATGTGCGGCGGCGTGCACGTTCAGTCCAGAGCGCGGCCCGGCCGGAAGAAGACTTCAATCAAGATGGAGCCCGCCCCCTGCCGAAACCAGGAAGTGGACAGCGCGCCGGGAGCAGGTAAGTATGAAACTGCGTGATGAGAATACCCCTTCAAAGGGGTTTTCCAGGCTCCTGATATTGATGACTTATCCTCACAATCTGAGATTTGAGACCCCCACTCATTAGCTGCAGCATCTGGCACTGGAACTAGTAGTTTGAATGGAACAGGAAGCACAGCTCCATTCAAAGTGTAGTGGCCGTGTCTGGTTACTGCAGCTCATCTCCCAGAGAAATAAATGAGAGTTGAGCTGCATGCATGGTCAGTACAATTTGAACAGAGGTATACAGTACAAATAGTAGTCCCAGCACTAGAGGCTGCAGAAAACAACTGATCATAGAGGTGGGGGGTGTTGGACCTTCGCCCATCAGATTAACTACCTACCCCGAGAATCGGTCATCATTAGGCATTTAAGGCATATACAAAGGGACTGCAACCTAGAAGACTTTTCTAATCTCCATTCTAATGGGTAAGCCCCAGCCACAGGGAGGTAAAAGCCTGGGTCAGACTAGATGGTCAGCGTGCAGTATTTTATTTTATTGACATGCCTTTTTTTAATGCTCTTTTAGGAGTATAAAATAAACTACTTGACTTTTAAACGTTTCCATGTGGTCTGCACTGTGTCCTCTTTTTCTTTTCAAGTTTAATTAGCTGACAGGTCCTGCCACCTGCAGTCAGCCGAAGAGAAATCCATTTGGATGGTTTGAGTCTGAATAGGTATGTAGCAGAAGAACCTGGGAATGTAGTGGATTGTGTGGACCTCTCCTATCTGGATACCTGACAACCCCTCTCTTCATGTGTTCGTCTGGTGGTGGTGAGTCAATATTGGATACTCTGGGTCTCTTTGTTTAACTGGGACAGCCCTGGAGTACATGCGGTTTTTATACTTACGTATGTAAATTGAGACTTGGTGGACTTGGTCTCTTTTACTCCGGATTGGCTTTATATGTGGACAGATTTAGTGCTTGGTGAATTGCTATATTGTTTTAATGGGCAAGGTGGCCACATTCAACAAAAGGCTTAGGGTATACTGTATTCACATGACAGTGAAAAACAGTTGTGTGATGGACCTTTTTTTAATAGCCATCACATGGCCGTTTTTTTTTTTTTACGGTTAAGTATTTAGGTGTATTTTTTAATAGGCCTTGAATAATGGCAGTCAAAAAATAGGACATGTACTATTTTGTCCATTTTCATGAACCAAAAGCCCCCATGCAATTCAGTGAGTAGTTTTTAATGCCTATTTTTCAGAAAGGCATTAGTGCAAAAAAGGCCATAAAAACAGACCTTTTTACCATTTTAATTGCCTTTTGTGTTCACTGTCATGTGAATGTAGTCTACGGGTGTGGAGAACGTGACAGCACACGAACTATTGACTTTTAATGTGCTTATTCACACATCCTTGTGTTTTGACTGACTATAGGCAAACATGCATTACTTTGGTCCATGATGTGGACCAAACATGCCTATTGAAGTCTATGAGCCCGTGAAAACCATTGCAGAACATGGATGGCATCCATGTTCTGTCAATGGCTTTCCCTGACTATTGGCAGGAGATGCTCTGCAAACCTCTCTTTCAGCCTAGCACTGTATGTGCAATATGAATGAAACATGGAGAGCAAAAAATGGACACACAGAAAATTCATAGACATCTTCACAGATGAAACACTGAGCATCATCTCTAATGCATGCCTTCACGGTCACAGATGTGTGAATAAGGCCTCACTGGAGAGGTGACTGCTCATGTGAAAAGCTCTATCTAACCAAGTCTATGGGCTTAATAAGAAACGTATAGCAAGATGCTGTTGGCCACCTCGCCTGGCAGAATGTTGGTTAGAAGACCCCCTGATCTCACTGTAGGGGAGATTTGCGATGGATATGCCTTAAATGTCAGAGATGGGAGTACCCCATTAATCATGTTTTAGTACCCTACGTTACAATCACAACAACCCAGGCATCACTTGACTGATTACGGATTCACTAGGAACCTGCATTGTGGTAAACGTTGCTAGGTTCACTTTGACGGAGGTATATGCCATGATACATAGTAGCTTCACATCTAAAGTAGACTTTCAGCTATAAAGTAAAACATCCTCCTTTTCCACCTTGAGAAAGAAAATGACTAGATAATAAAAATGACAAATAATTCTCTGTCTCTAACAAAAGTTACATAAAAACAACTTGCATAGTATACCAAAGAAACAAGTTAAGAGCCTAATGAATAAAGCCCTAAAATATCCCAGTAAGCAATGGATTAAGCTATTGTGTGTGCACCATCCTTATTTGCACAAAGGACTAGATTTTATATATAAACTACAAATTGGCATGGTAATGAAAAGCAGGAAGTGCTCAACCCCATATGCAGTGGTGCATCTATACCGGGGGGCAGATCCTGCACTTGTGGTCCGCTGCTAAGGCAATCCCCAGCAAAAATACATACAATGGAGGATGCCCGCAGCGGACCACAAGTACCACAATATACATCCTACACAGGATAGCAAATGTGTGGATGTGATAAACAAAATAACAATAACTTTTACAAAGACAGGTGCAAGAGTGCACCTGTCTTTGTAAAAGTTAAGGACTAGATTTTACCTTAATTTTCTGAATGATCTCTGCATTTTCAGGTAGTCCTGGGTGAATAGCTATAACGATATCTTCATATCCTCCATCGTTTAGTTTAATCAAGGAATTTTCAGACGGGCGGAACAACTGAAATAGAAAGATCACAGCAAACAACCAGAATCCCATTCTTAGTGCCATGGTGGACTAGAATCACAGCCTGTTTTGGGCTTATATATACAGTAGATCAATGTATTGGGAACCACCTCTAGGTGTGTGAATATGTCATCCAATTTTTGATGGTTTCTGCTTCGTGGGTATATTTGCTGTAAATTCCAGTTTTATTGCTTCACTTTAAATTCCATGGTATTGGTCAGAATAGTAACTACTGTGTAAAAAAAATATGACTGCATACACAATGCTTGTGAATGGGTTAGAGGTTTTCAAGTGTGAGATAAGATTTTTTTTTCGCCCCTTCTGAACTACATAAGAAGTAATCTTATCTAAGAAGCATACTGAAAAAAAATGGCAGTACAGTATATCCATGACTCCAATCAGGTAAAATTTTGTGCTTCCACAATTTAGGGTACATTAACCTTAAGTCATTGCCTGAAACACATGAGCACTTTTATTCATTTATAATTTCACAGTACGTTTAAAATATATGTTTTTTTTCCCACTGGAGTGAAGCACAGGATATTAGTGACTTTTCCATGTTTTAATGTGCAAGTCTCTATTTACGTCTGCATTGGATCCATCATATTTGCTGGAAAAAATAATGCAGAAAGTTTAGGGTACTGAAGGGGTTAACAATGGCATCCCTGGTAGTCTATGAAGGTGAAGAGGTCAGTGATTACTGCCCAAGACCACCAGGGATGTTAAGAGGTGAATGGTTACATCCATAGTGGTCTAGGATACCAAAGGGTGTATAAAAAACTTGAAGTGCGTGCACAGCCCTAGGTAATACAGACAAAACAAATGGGTGCTACACTACCATACCCATATATTAATGACTAAACACACAGAAAAGATGGTAGACAAAACGTTGTGTGCAAACTATCAATATACAATAATCAGCTTTATTTCAATATCCAAAAATGTATACCCAGTATAACAAAGACCCATAAAAACAATTAAAAACAGATCCAACTGGGATTTGTACAATACACAGCCTCCATCTCTCTGTTCCCCAGAATCAATATATGTAGACAAACAGGTACACACGTGATAATACAATAGACAAAACCAAATTATTACCATCAGCATATGGATTATACAACGCTAATGACTTGTGCACCTGTGTCAGGGGAAGGAGAAAACACCCTACCCATATCGCCAGTCACTTGGCTTCATCGGGGGTGTCTGATAGCAAAGGGGTTTATGATAACATTCCTGGCGGTCAATGGTGGTAAAGGGATTAATAGTAACATCCCTGACGGTTACATCTGTGAGGGATTGCACCTTCATTTTGTATCCTGGATTCCATTTTACTTTGCTGGTTTATTTGAGGTCAGAATAGAGAATTTCTGAACCATGTGTACTTGAGACAAACAAAGTTAGTTACTTGTTACTTCTCAGAACTATATGTGTCTGATGTTCTGGGAGTACTACTGGTTCAAGATACTTCTCAAGGATGAACAACTCAAGGATAAGATAAGGTTTTTTGTAATTAAATGTGCTTTATTTTGCAAACATCAAAAATAAATTATTATTATTATTATTAATCATGCAATGCTTACGTAAGTGACGATATCTGTGTTGTCTTGAGTTCTAGAAAATGGGTATAAATATTTGTATCCTCCCGATAAAGTCAAAATATCATTCTGATACAACCTTGAGCCTGTGTCATTTACCTCTTCCAAGTACTCGTACCTTTACCTGATTTGAACCCCAGCAGGTCATAGAAGTACGCGTTTTGCCCTAACAATTCTTGCGCCCAACGTGTGGCTTCTCCCAACAACTCTGACTGTTTAAGGAGAGGGACCAGGATGCACAAATCTATCTGTGTCTCCTTTGCCTTTCTGCCTGGGATCGGGACTGTGGGGAAGTATAAAAGGTCTACTTAAGATCGAGCCATATTTGAGAGGTAAGAACCCCAACCACGTCATTCCTATGATCGCTGGGTATGGATAATATTAATTTTGGAACACCTTTGGATTTGCACTTGGTATCGTGATGAATGTCTTAGTAGTCCTCTGGATTTTGTATAGAATCACAGTGAATGCAGCACAGGGCAATCAGGAGCCCTGGAATCCCTTAAGGCGCTGCTGAAAGCAGGTAGGGGTTGTTATTCTGCTGTCATATGTAGTGTACACTAGAGGAAGAAAGTCTAATGGGGAAGCACCACGAGGAAGGGACAAGCAGGGAATTTAAAATACAGCTGTCTGGAGATAATTAGTGCATTAAGGGATTGGAAAGTAAAATGGGAAACTCCCATACAATCCCTGAGGGCTACAAACTGGCTAAGGAAGTGGTAGAGGATATGGAAGGTAAACAATATAAGAAAAAGACAGAGAAAGTGTTAGAAAAGGCTGGGATGAAGTATGGAAATTTAAATCCTAGAACATGGCAGAAGTTAAAGGAGTTAAATGGAGGGTGGATAAAGGATCATGAATGTGAGGAGATAGTGAACGCTTGGTGTAAAGTCGCAAATCATGTGGAGAATCAGGACTGGGTGTGCAGACATATTAATATGTAATTTGTATTACGATACCAAGTCCGATCCTCAAGGGGAAATAAAAGGGGGAGCATGGTTTTCCCTCTCCCCCTCCCGCTTCACCACCGGCTTATCCGATGATGGTTAAGGGACCAGTCGGTTGGACATGCCAAGTATGTGACACTCAAAACCCTGACGAGACTGACGTGTATAGGGTCTGTGGAGCACCAAGACATAGACAACATTGTGCAGGACTGTTTCCAGTAACTGTGAGAACAGGTTTTGTCCCACAGCCTCCACCTCTGGCCGACGGTGCGGCTGGTGGTGGGGATGGGGACAATCAGGCTTCTCAGGGACCACCTGCCCAACCCCAGTACGCCCAGCAGCTTATAGCAACATACGCACCATGGAGTCCTAAGGACTAAATGGTGCTTCTGGGCAAGGTCCCTGACCCACTGACAAGACCAATGCCCGCCCACCGTATGTTACAGCAGATTCAAGTCACTTACAGAGCGACATGGGCCGACTTAAATTATTTAACGGCTTTAAAAATGGGAGAGTCTTCTTACAGCCCCCTTAAGGAGCAGTTGTTTATTGAGAGGGTAAAGAATGAGCAGAATTTAGCATGGAGTGACCGGGAGAAGGCTGTGGTCTCAGGGACAGAAAACTGTAGAAATTTGGGGAAATGGGCAAGGACAAAAGAAGATGACAGTGCACAGAGCCTGAAGGATGTAGTATAGGAGACCAAGGAGGACGTGGTGTCATTTGAATCCAGACTACGGACTGTGTGGACAGACATGGGATGGGACACGACAGGACCAATGGAACAGAAACTGTTGAGATTTGCCTTCATGAAAGGACTGAGACCAAAATTGAAAGCTTGCAAACCAGAGTGGAGGGTAACACCATTACTTAAAATAGTTGCTGCTGCTAACAGTCTGGAGCTGGACAGGTCTAGTTCCAAGCCCTCAAAGATAAACATGGTCCAGGGCCAACTGAGACCATGGTCTGGTCAGCAAGGGAGACAGAGGAGGAATGATTTTAAATGTTACAATTGTGGAAAACCAGGACATATTAGGGGAAACTGTCTTTCCCTTCCCCAACAGCCTTAACAGGAACAGGCTCCTCAGACTCAGGGGCCTGCGCGCACCCCTGCCTCTGTGGGTTCACAATAGGAAGCCGGCAACCCCGTGTCCTTAAAAGCCATAAGTACAGCAAAAGCAGTATGTCAAATACAAATAGCGGTTCAGGTGGGGAATCAACAAGTTCCCTTCCTGGTAGACACGGGGGCAGCCAAAACAGTGATAAATCCGGATTATGTTAAACCATGGCAGATAAGTGCACAGCGTGTACCCGTGTCTGGTTTCACTGGGCAAGTAGTCTATGTTCCAGAAACATTGCCTATAAAGTTGAAGATCAAAGATAGCACGGTGGTAACACAGTTGTTGGTCAAAGAAAATATTCCTTTTAATCTGCTAGGCACTGATGTTTTGCAGGCACTGGGGGCACATATTCATTTTAATGAGGACGGTACCACACGGGTATATATAGGAGCCTCGGCTGAGGTTCTGTGTCAAGTTATGGCCCTGTACCTAAAGCCCAAGATAGGATGCCAAATACACTACAAGGATTGTGGGGAGCTACAGGTAGTCCCGGACAAGTTATGGGCATTAACAAAGTTAGACATTGGGAAACTTAATGTTACCCTTTCATGGTTCATCTCAAACCAGGTTGCCAACCACCCCGTGTTAAGCAGTACCCCTTGAGTCATGCCCAAGAGCAGTCAGTAGCCTTACAACAAGTGAAACTATGAGAAAAATATGAGAGAATGGGTGTCTTAGTAAGGACCAGTTCACCAGCAAATACACCCCTGTTCCCAGTTAAGAAGAAACCAGTAAAGGGACAACTAGTAACATACAGGATGGTTCATGATCTTAGGGAGGTAAATAAGGTCACGGTGCTGCAGAGTCCCATTGTACCAAACCCACACACTTTATTATCACAGGTACTACCAACTGCTACACACTTCACTGTGATAGACATGACAAATGCATTTTTCAGTGTTCCCCTACATGTTGATTGGCAATATCGGTTTGCATTCACATTTAAAGGTAATCAATATGCATGGACAGTTTTACCCCAATGAGCACAAAATTCACCTACAATGTACACACATGCCCTCCAGTCAGTTTTAACTGGTTGGTCAATCCCTGATGATGTTGTGTTACTTCAAAATGTTGATGATCTACGCCTATGTGCAGAAAACCGGAAAAACTGTAGGGAAGCCACACTGTCATTGTAGATATTTCTTGCAGAAAGTGGTTGCAAAGCTTCCCGAGACAAACTGCAATACTTTACAGTCAAGAGTTACATTTCTGGGACATTGTCTCTCAGAGGGGGCAAGGCACATTACTGAGGAGAGAAAACAAGTGGTGAAGGACATAAAACTCCCTCAGGGGCCAAAGTTTTTGGGTCCGGTCACATACTGCAGACCCTTGATAAGGCATGCATCCATGCTTATGCAGCCTTTGTACGATTGCCTGTCATCAGAACCTTTTTGTCTGATGGAACATGCAATTGAGTCCTTTTTCACTCTGAAACTGATCCCAGACTATGATCAACCGTTTAACCTGTTTTGTTCAGAGCTCCAGGGACACAGTACAGCAGTACTCACCCAAAAACATGGTGATAGGCAGAGACCAGTTGCATATTTCTCTGCCAGATTGGATCCTGTGTCCAGGGGAGCTCCTTCATTTTCAGAGCCATGGCGGCTGTCCAGCTCATGATGGAAAAGGCATCTGACATTGTCCTTGACTACCCTCTGACATTCAAGGCATACTCGGTCAAGTACAGCCAAAACACATTTCTATGGTCAGAAAACTGAGGTTATAATGTTCCCTCCTTATGCCAGATAGTATTACCTTTAAGAGATGCACAACTCTGAATCCTGCTACTTTGTTACCAATCACAGATTCAGAAATGGGGAAGGGTGGTTATTAATGTTACATACTCAGATTGGGTCACTGTCACTAGTGGAGTACCTCAGGGGTCAGTATTGGGCCCTATTCTCTTCAATATATTTATTAATGATCTTGTAGCAGGCTTGCATAGTAAAATATCAATTTTCGCAGATGACACTAAACTGTGTAAAGTAATTAACACGGAAGAGGACAGTATACTACTACAGAGTGATCTGGATAGATTGGAGGCTTGGGCAGATAAGTGACAGATGAGGTTTAACACTGACAAATGTAAAGTTATGCACATGGGAAGGAATAATGCAAGTCACCCATACTTATTAAATGGTAAAACACTCAGTAACACTGACATGGAAAAAGATCTAGGAATTTTAATAAACAGCAAACTAAGCTGCAAAAAACAGTGTCAGGCAGCTGCTGCCAAGGCCAATAAGATAATGGGTTGCATCAAAAGGGGCATAGATGCCCGTGATGAGAACATAGTCCTACCACTTTACAAATCATTAGTCAGACCACACATGGAGTACTGTGTACAGTTCTGGGCTCCAGTGAACAAAGCAGACATAGAGCTGGAGAGGGTCCAGAGGAGGGCAACTAAAGTAATAACTGGAATGGGGCAACTACAGTACCCTGAAAGATTATCAAAATTAGGGTTATTCACTTTAGAAAAAAGACGACAGAGGAGATCTAATTAATATGTATAAATATATCAAGGGTCAGTACAGAGATCTATCCCATCCTCTATTTATCCCCAGTACCGTGACTGTGACGAGGGGACATCCTCTGCGTCTGGAGGAAAGAAGGTTTGTACACAAACATAGAAGAGGATTCTTTACGGTAAGAGCAGTGAGACTATCTACCTGAGGAGGTGGTGATGGTGAGTACAATAAAGGAATTCAAGAGGGGCCTGGATGTATTTCTGGAGCGTAATAATATTACAGGCTATAGCTACTAGAGAGAGATCGTTGATCCAGGGATTTTTTCTGATTGCCTGATTGGAGTCGGGAAGGAATTTTTATTCCCTTAAAGTGAGGAAAATTGGCTTCTACCTCACAGGGGTTTTTTGCCTTCCTCTGGATCAACTTGCAGGATGACAGGCCGAACTAGATGGACAAATGTCTTTTTTCGGCCTTATGTACTATGTTACTATGTTACTATGTAGGTACAGGTCCATTACTTACAGAGTTAATGGAAACAGAAGATCATAATTGTGAGCATTTGATGCAACAAAAGACCTCTGTTTTTTCACATGTTCATGACAAAGCTCTTGACAACCCTGATTTTTAGTATTTTGTAGATAGAAGCAGATTTATGGGAGAGGATGGCCGGTCCCACCACAGATATGCGGTGGTCACACAGCATGAGGTAGTACTTGCTGAACCACTCCCTCCTCACATGTCAGCACAGGAGGCAGAGTTGAAGGCACTCTCTGAGGCGTGTAAAAGAGCTAAAGACAAGCAGGCGAACATCTACACGGATTCCAGGTATGCTTTTGGTATTGCACATGATTATGGACCAATTTGGCAGGCCTGAGACTTTTTGACATAGGCAGGCCAGCCCATTAAGAACAAAGACTCTGTATTTGAACTAATGAACTCTCTATTGCTACCTGAAGAAGTGGCTGTCATAAAGGTAAAAGCCCACACAATCAAGTGACTAATGAATCAAAAGGAAACAACAGGGCTGACAAAGCTGCTAAACAAGCCGCCCTCAAGCCCAGCAGAGACACTGAGACTGTACCAGTGAATGCCTTTGAGCCTCAGGAGGTGTCTGTGGAGGTTTTGGTAAAACTGTCTGCTCAAGCAGATGAAGAAGAAAAGGAATCTTGGACTAAGAGAGGCGCTACCCTAAATAAGCAGGGACTATGGGAATTTCAAGGTAAGATCTGCCTTCCCAGAGTCGTGTATCCAATGATGATGGCCCAAGAAGCCCATGGGGTGACGCACCAGGCAAGCAGGTTTGTACAAAGCTGCATGATTTGTGCTTTGAATAATCCAGGTCAAGTGGTGAAGACTCCAAGCAAGCACATTTCAAGGCCATTTTATCCCTTCCAGAGACTGCAGATAGACTATATACAACTGCCTAAGGTAGGAGTATATGAGTTTGTACTCGTGTGTGTTAAACTCTTTTCAGGGTGGCCGGAAGCTTATCCCGTGTCTAAGGCAAATGCAAAGAACACTGCAAATGCCTGATATGCAGGTATGGTGTTCCTGAAGTTATTGAGTCAGATAGATGCTCCCACTTTACAGGTGAAGTGATGAGAGAGGTTATGCAAGCTTTAGGGGTGACCCAAGCCTTTCATACAGCGTACCACCCACAAAGCAGCGGTCGTGTCGAACGGTTGAATAGGACAATAAAACTGATAATTCAGAAAGCCATGCAGGAAACGGGTAGACCATGAACAGAATGTTTGCCTCTAGCCTTGTACTCAATAGGAACCACACCAAACAAGAAGACAGGGTTTCCCCCTTTGAGGTATTGTTTGGTAGTGCCCCAAGGCTAGGATTGTTTTTCCCTCAACAGTTGCAGGCTGACAGTATGGTCAGTTACATGAAGGCCCTCATTGAAAGGTTAGATCACACTCATAAACAATTGTTTGCTTCCATTCCAGATCCAGACTCAGTAGAAGGTACACACAGTCTTGAGCCTGGAGATTGGGTGGTGATAAAGAGGCATGTGAGGAAAACCTTTTGAGCCCAGATTTGATGGTCCCTCCCAAGCTCTGTTGAAAACTGCAACCTCCATAAAGGTGGAAGGAAAGCTTAAATGGATTCATGCCTCACATTGCAAGAAAGTGCCAAACCCTGAGGATGGAGATCCTTGGACTGCTACTCCTGGCTCTGAGCATCCAAGCTCTACATGTGAACCTAAAAAGTGACTGGGACAATGCCCTTATTAGGCATCATCAGGTCATGTTAAAGAGTATGACAGATGCGGACAATTGTAAAAACTGTTGGATCTGTACTCACAATCCTGTGAGTTAAAAGACTATATCTTCTTTAGCGATCCCAGGGCTGTGGTTAGAGCTTGCTTACAAACTGTAGAGACTTTTTATCGATTCAAAGATCAGATAATCAAAGTATTACGTTTAACTCTACTGCAGTGCCCCTTTCTATTGCTGGATAGGTAGAGCAGGCCAATGTGACTGCAAAAAAGGACAACACTGTCAGAGTATGGGATTTTGATGGACAGAAGTGGGCCAGAATAAAAGTATGAAAGCTTTATCTAGGAGATTTTGATTTTCCAATATTAGTCTCTTTTACACTGGCCCAAGGGATACGATCAGACTGAAGGAGTCACTATATTGGCGATACAAAGGACTCTACATAACGTGTCATGGGAGCATAACAATAAGTTTGAAGGGTCCATAAAGGATAGTGATGATTTTAAAGACAACCCTGGGGCTGTATTGACTCCTAAAACGAATGACAGTTATTCCTGCGGGTTTAAGGGGGAAATAGGCAGTGATAATTATGGTGGCCAAAAATGTTTATATAATAAAAGTGTAACCATTACTGCAGTTGCTTATATACTCCTTTATCATGTAACCTATAATTATACTCTTCCTGGTGAACTTTATTTTGCTTGTGGAGTGGCAGCATATAAGTGGATTCCACCTGGAGTTTACGTAACCTGTACTCTTGTCCGACTGACTCCAGCCACATTTATACTGTCACATGATAAGCTTAATATAAATGGTGTGCCTAAACATACATTATATAAAAGAGCTGCAGACAACAAACCCAGACCAAATAGGAAGCCTGTAGTAGAGATGAGTATTGCAAATAAGTTCTTTAGTACTCTGTTTATTTACCCAATGATTATGCAGATGTGGGATAAGCTAGTAGTGGCAACAGATTATCTAGATGACCAAATATGGGATGTAAGATTGCTGGTGAGCCGGGTGTCTCAGATGTCCTGATGATACCCAGGGGGCGTCACATAAACTCCAGTGTTACCAATAAAATTATAAATGAAATTATACAATTATAGTGGATTACACTATTAGTATCTTGGCAAAAAGTTGCACTTACTTCACCCGGGAGGAGGGCATAGGATAAAGCTCACGCGTTTCGGGAATAAATCTCTTTTTCAAGAGCATATACATATAACAGAAAAACATGGCCTTATATAGGGGAGTACAAACACATGGTATGGGGTCATCCTCCTTGGGGGAGGAGAACAAAGTGAGGTCACTTCCTTTCCATTGTTGTATCCATTGGACATAATGATTAAATCAATCCATTCAATAATCTTATATTCCCTCTTTAACCACCTCCGGACCGCCTAACGCAGATGTGCGGTCCGGAGGTGGCAGCGCTGCGCACAGTCACGCATATACGCGTCATCTCGCGAGACGCGAGATGACGCGACTATGCGCGCGCGCGCATGCGCAGTTCGCGCCGGCATTTCGCACAGAAGTATTTCGTCAGCAACCTGCCAGCCAATGATCGTGGCTGGCAGGTTGCTGATTTTTAAAAAATCCAATCAAAGTGCCAGATAGCAGATCATATTTGTAAATATGATCTGTTATATGGCTGCCTGCTCCTCTGCTGGTTCTTTTCGTCGGTTGGATCCAGCAGAGGAGCAGGCTTCACAGTGAGTACACCAAACACTACACTATAGCCCCTGATCACCCCCCTGAACCCCAATTAACCCTTTGATCACCCCTTTGATCACCCCTGTCAATCACAAGTGAAAAGAAAAAAGTGATCAGTGCAAACTGTCACTTTTTTTTTTCACTGTTATTGACCGTTAGGTTTTAGGTATAGTTTAGGTCCCTTGGTTAGGTAGTTAGCGATCAGTTAGCGCCCAGCCCACCGCACCGCAGTCCGTTATTCGCTGATTAGCGTATCGCTAATCAGCATTTGTACTTTTATAGTATCTGGAAGTGATCAAAACTGATCACGGTCAGATCTATAATTGTACTAGTGTCACTTTAGTTCGCCCTCCACCCAAAACGCAGTGTTTGCCCGATCAGGCCTGATCGGTCGCCCACACGTGCGTTCGCCTACACCCGCCCCACCGCAGTGACAAAAAAAAAATATTTTTTTGATCACTGCACATTCACTTTACACGCACTGCGGCGATAAAAAAATCAGTTTTGATATTTTTTATCAACCACAGCGGCCTCCGGTACTTCGCTAGCCTCCCCTTTGTAAGACAGGCTTGCTTTTTTTTCTTGGGTAGTCTCAGGGAATACCCCTAAATTTAGTTGCCCACATGTCTAACAGGGGGTATTCTTCTGAAGAGGCCTACAGGCTTCTGACCCAGTCGGATGAGGAGTGGGAACCCTCATCTGATGAATCCAGCGGGTCAGAATACGAACCTGTAGAAAGCAGTGGCTCTCTGACCCAAAGTTCGGACGAGGAGGCTGAGGTCCCTGATACCACCAGGCGTACCCGGCCCCGTGTCGCTAGACCGCAGGTTGCGCAGGATCCGCTTCAAGAGCAGCAGAGTGGGGCTGGTGCTGTCGGATTACGTGGTGAGGCATACACCAGCAGCCCAGCCCTCCCTGGACCTAGTACCAGCACTGCCGTACAACCTGGTGAAGTAGCGAGCACCAGAAGGGCAGTTGAAGCTGGTACGGTGGCACGTGCAGTAGTGACCCCGTCGCAGCCACCGCAAAGACGTGCCCGTAGAGCCCCTAGAATCCCAGAGGTGCTGGCAAACCCTGATTGGCAGTCCCCAACTTCAGCCGCACCTGTAGTTTTCCCTTTCGCTGCCCAGTCTGGAGTTCGGGTTGAGACGGCTCAGATCGGTTCGGCCCTGGGATTTTTTGAGCTGTTCTTGACTGCGGAGCTTTTAGACATAGTTGTGGCCGAAACAAACAGGTATGCCACACAATTTATCACTGCTAACCCGGGAAGCTTTTATGCCCAGCCTTTCCGGTGGAAACCAGTCCAAGTTTCCGAACTTAAAACTTTTCTGGGCCTCCTCCTCAACATGGGCCTGACAAAAAAGCATGAATTGCGGTCATATTGGTCCACGAACCCGATTCATCACATGCCCATGTTCTCTGCTGCCATGTCCAGGGCACGTTTTGAGGCCATCCTGCGGTTCCTGCACTTTAGTGACAACACCGCCTCCCGTCCCAGGGGCCACCCTGCTTTTGACCGGCTCCACAAAATTCGGCCCCTCATAGACCATTTCAACCAGAAATTTGCAGATATTTATACCCCAGAGCAAAACATCTGCATAGACGAGTCCCTGATACATTTTACCGGGCGCCTTGGCTTCAAACAATACATCCCAAGCAAGCGCGCCCGGTATGGGGTCAAATTGTATAAGCTCTGTGAAAGGGCCACAGGCTATACACACAAATTTCGTGTCTATGAGGGAAAAGATCAGACCCTGGAGCCGGTCGGTTGCCCTGACTACCTGGGGAGCAGTGGGAAGACAGTTTGGGACTTGGTGTCACCCTTATTCGGCAAGGGGTACCATCTTTATGTGGACAATTTTTACACAAGTGTGGCCCTCTTTAGGCATTTGTTTCTAGAACGGATTGGCGCCTGTGGTACCGCGCGAACTAGTCGCGCGGGCTTCCCCCAACGGCTCGTTACCACCCGTCTTGCAAGGGGGCAGAGGGCCGCACTGTGTAACGAAGAACTGCTCGCGGTGAAATGGAGAGACAAGCGTGACGTTTACATGCTCTCCTCCATTCACGCAGACACGACAATACAAATTGAGCGAGCAACCCGTGTCATTGAAAAGCCCCTCTCAGTCCACGACTATAACCTCCACATGGGAGGGGTCGACTTCAATGACCAGATGTTGTCTCCGTATTTAGTTTCCCGATGCACCAGACGCTGGTATAAGAAGGTGTCTGTATATTTAATTCAATTGGCTCTGTACAATAGTTTTGTTCTCTACAGTAAGGCTGGGAGAACTGGATCCTTCCTCAAATTTCAGGAAGAGATCATCGAGAACCTCCTGTATCCAGGAGGTTCCGTGGCCCCAACCACCAGTGTAGTTAGCTGTCTACACGAGCGACATTTCCCCAATGTCGTTCCTGGTACCTCAACCCAACAGTCACCCCGAAAAAGATGTCGTGTCTGTAGCAGGAGTGGAATAAGGCGTGACACCCGCTATTTCTGTCCTGACTGTCCGGACCACCCTGCCCTATGCTTTGGAGAGTGTTTCCGGAAGTACCACTCACAGGTACACTATTAGCATAGGGATCATCTCACCAGGACAGGCACACAGGGCTATTAGGGCCCATTCACTCACTGCTGCTGCAAACGTCTCCTTTCACATGGGACAAAGTGCATAACGCACTTCGCCACATCTTTGGGCGATTTGCGCTTTGCACATTGACCCATGGGGAAGGAGAGGTTTGTTCTATAAAGGTAAAAAAACAAAAAAAAAAACGGGATTTTCTCCTCTGCAGTGACAGATACGTTTGCCGAGGCATACGAGCTGAGGAGGAGGCGGCGTTCCTATGCTTTGGCAAGCACTTTGTATATATATATAAAAAAAATAATAATAATCCCGGCAATGATTTATTCATCCACATCGATTGATGTGAATGGAGAAATCTGGTTTGCCAGGGCATACGAGCTAAGTGGGTATGGATGTAGGGCGGAGCTCCTATGTCCTGGCAGACGCCTTTCCCCTCCATTTTTTTTTTTTGGCAGAGATTTTTTCATCCACATTGATCGATGCGAATGAAGAAATCTGTGCCGTTCATTTTTTTCTTTCAGCCCAGAGGCTGAACGGAAAAAAAAATCTCATTACCTGTATGCTCAATATAAGGAGAATAGCAGAAACTCCTAATGCTGGCCATACATGTAATGATTGCGGAGACCCTCAAATGCCAGGGCAGTACAAACACCCCACAACTGACCCCATTTTGGAAAGAAGACACCCCAAGGTATTTGCTGAGGGGCATATTGAGTCCATGAAAGATTAAAAATTTTGTCCTAAGTTAGCGGAAAGTGAGACTTTGTGAGAAAAAAAAAAAATCAATTTCCGCTAACTTATGCAAAAAAAATAAAAATTCTATGAACTTGCCAGGCCCCTCATTGGATACCTTGGGGTGTCTTCTTTCCAAAGTGGGGTCACATGTGGGGTATTTATACTGCCCTGGCTTTTTAGGGGCCCTAAAGCGTGAGAAGAAGTCTGGGATCCAAATGTCTAAAAATGCCCTCCTAAAAGGAATTTGGGCCCCTTTGCGCATCTAGGCTGCAAAAAAGTGTCACACATCTGGCATCGCCGTACTCAGGAGAAGTTGGGGAATGTGTTTTGGGGTGTCATTTTACATATACCCATGCTGGGTGAGATAAATATCTTGGTCAAATGCCAACTTTGTATAAAAAAATGGGAAAAGTTGTCTTTTGCCAAGATATTTCTCTCACCCAGCATGGGTATATGTAAAATGACACCCCAAAACACATTCCCCAACTTCTCCTGAGTACGGCGATACCAGATGTGTGACACTTTTTTGATGCCAAGGTGGGCAAAGGGGCACATATTCCAAAGTGCACCTTTCGGATTTCACCGGTCATTTTTTACAGATTTTGATTGCAAAGTACTTCTCACACATATGGGCCCCTAAATTGCCAGGGCAGTATAACTACGCCACAAGTGACCCCATTTTGGAAAGAATACACCCCAAGGTATTCCGTGAGGGGCATGGCGAGTTCCTAGAATTTTTTATTTTTTGTCGCAAGTTAGTGGAATATGAGACTTTGTAAGGAAAAAAGAGAAAAAAAAAATCATCATTTTCCGCTAACTTGTGACAAAAAATAAAAAATTCTAGGAACTCGCCATGCCCCTCACGGAATACCTTGGGGTGTCTTCTTTCCAAAATGGGGTCACTTGTGGCGTAGTTATACTGCCCTGGCAATTTAGGGGCCCAAATGTGTGAGAAGTACCTTGCAATCAAAATGTGTAAAAAATGGCCTGCAAAATCTGAAAGGTGCACTTTGGAATATGTGCCCCTTTGCCCACCTTGGCAGCAAAAAAGTGTCACACATCTGGTATCGCCGTACTCAGGAGAAGTTGGGGAATGTGTTTTGGGGTGTCATTTTACATATACCCATGCTGGATGAGAGAAATATCTTGGCAAAAGACAACTTTTCCCATTTTTTTTAAACAAAGTTGGCATTTGACCAAGATATTTTTCTCACCCAGCATGGGTATATGTAAAATAACACCCCAAAACACATTCCCCAACTTCTCCTGAGTACGGCGATACCAGATGTGTCACACTTTTTTGCTGCCAAGGTGGGCAAAGGGGCACATATTCCAAAGTGCACCTTTTGGATTTCACCGGTCATTTTTTACACATTTTGATTGCAAAGTTCTTCTCACACATTTGGGCCCCTAAATTGCCAGGGCAGTATAAATACCCCACATGTGACCCCACTTTGGAAAGAAGACACCCCAAGGTATTCTGTGAGGGGCATGGTGAGTTCCTAGAATTTTTTATTTTTTGTCGCAAGTTAGTGGAATATGAGACTTTGTAAGAAAAAAAATAAAAAATAAAATCATCATCATTTTCCGCTAACTTGTGACAAAAAATAAAAAGTTCTATGAACTCACTATGCCCATCAGCGAATACCTTAGGGTGTCTACTTTCCGAAATGGGGTCATTTGTGGGGGTTTTCTACTGTTTGGGTATTGTAGAACCTCAGGAATCATGACAGGTGCTCAGAAAGTCAGAGCTGTTTCAAAAAGCGGAAATTCAAATTTTTGTACCATAGTTTGTAAATGCTATAACTTTTACCCAAACCATTTTTTTTTTGCCCAAACATTTTTTTTTATCAAAGACATGTAGAACAATACATTTGGTTTAAAATTTATATATGGATGTCGTTTTTTTTGCAAAATTTTACAGCTGAAAGTGAAAAATGACATTTTTTTGCAAAAAAATCGTTACATTTTGATTAATAACAAAAAAAGTAAAAATGCCAGCAGCAATGAAATACCACCAAATGAAAGCTCTATTAGTGAGAAGAAAAGGAGGTAAAATTCATTTGTATGGTAAGTTGCATGACCGAGCGATAAACGGTGAAAGTAGTGTAGTGCCGAAGTGTAAAAAGTGCTCTGGTCATGAAGGGGGTTTCACCTAGCGGGGCTGAAGTGGTTAAACAAAGTGTCCAGTGGATTTGTAAATAAAGAATATTTATGTAGTCATACCTAGAAACCAAAGAAAAAAGGGGGGACCGGAAGTGGTCATGTCTTGCGTTCCACCGTGGAACGCAAATGTTTCCCTGATTTGTGTTACACTGTAAAGCACGATGTTGCGTCTAAATTAATAGAAGATGGGCTCTTTATTGTTCAGGAGCCGATGCGCTTCAATTTATGAGCACATCGGCTGGGACTGCTATTAATGTGAGGCCTGACAAGGCGAAAAGCTCTCCGATGCACAGGAAGTAAACTGTATCAGGAAAGCATGGGGGCGGAGTCAACGCAGAGGAGTTCGCCCCAATCCACCTGTAGATGGAAGGCATAAGTATTATGCCGGTGCGTTCCACTCTGGATTGTGCAAAGCAGTAATCAAAGCAAAAGGTGGCTACTTTGAAGAACCTAGAATATGACATATTTTCAGTTGTTTCACACTTTTTTGTTATGTATATAATTCCACATGTGTTAATTCATAGTTTTGATGCCTTCAGTGTGACATTGTCTGCCTACCTTTAAGTCTTCTGAAATAATGATCCCTAAATCCCTTTTCTCAGATACTGAGGTTAGGACTGTATCACTGATTTTATATTCTGCTCTTGGGTTTTTACGTCCCAGGTGCATTATCTGCACCTAGGTGCATATATTAAATGTCTTATTCAATGAAATTTATTAGATATGCCCCTTCACTCCTATATTGCTAATCTTACCTTAAATCCTATTCCTAGGTGCTGTAATGCAGGCCGGGCGGGCGGCAGCGTAACTCCTTGATGTCACGTGCCTGCGCCGCCTACTTTATGAATGAAGCAGGCGGCGCAGGCAAGTGACGTCAGTGAGTGACGCGCCGGCCGCCCGGCCTGCATTACAGAACCTAGGAATAGGATGTAAGGTACGATTAGCAATATAGGCGTGAGGGGGCATATCTAATCCATTTTAATTGAATAAGACATTTAATATTAGTATACTGGGGGCGGCAGGGGCGGCACTGTAACAGTGCCATCCACAGATCCCCCCCCTGTAACAGTGCCATCCACAGATCCCCCCCTGTAACAGTGTGTCAGTCATCCACAGATCCCCCCCATAACAGTGTCCGTCATCCACAGATCCCCCCATAACAGTGTCCGTCATCCACAGATCCCCCATAACAGTGTCCATTATCCACAGATCCCCCCATAATAGTGTCCGTCATCCACAGATCCCCCCCATAACAGTGTCCGTCATCCACAGATCCCCCATAAGTGTCCTTCACAGATCCCCAGTAATAGTGCCACCCACAGACCACCATTAGTTCCAAACCCACCAAAAGCACACCTTTTGGTTAAAAATAATTTTATTCTTATTTTCCTCCCCAAAAACCTAGGTGCGTCTTATGGGCCGGTGCGTCCTATAGGGCGAAAAATACGGCATATAAATGCGCATAAATATATAAATACATAAAATACTCATGGGATTATGAAATCCTCATAACAGTGACATGCACAGTGCCCCCATAACACTGATATTTCATTTGTTTGTGTGTGTGGTTACAAGACATCCACAGGGTTCTCATAACAGTGAAAGCAACAACGTCCTAATAACACTGACATCAACAAAGCCTCCAAAACAGTGACATCCACAGTGCCCTCATAATAGTGACATCCACAGCATTCCCATAACAGTGTCATCCACAGTGTCCCATAACAGCGACATCCACAGGGCCCACATAACAGTGAAATCAACAGTGCACCCATAACAGTGACATCCACAGTGGTACTGTAACAGTGAAGAAAAATGGCTGGTGGAAACCTGGTGTAAAACTGTGTGTATGTCAGTGAGACTCAAAATGAAGGACCTGTGAGCCACTATTGGCCAGTAGGGATCGTGTGACTGTGTGTATGTCAGTAAAGCCAAGACTAAAGGACCTGTGAGCTTCTATTGGCTAATACAGGTTATGTGATGGTGCCATATTTTCTTTTGTGTTAGGAATTTTGTTGTGAATATGGAGAATGGTTGGTCCTAAAGTGATAAAGCCTTTGGAAGCATCTGATTTATAAATATGCCAAATTTGGTGCAAATTGGTCCAGGGGTGTTGCTAGGCTAAAACATTCGGGGCCTGGTCCCCTGATGTTTTGTCCCAGGCCCCGAATATACTGCCTGCCAGGCAGATACAACTGTATTGTCGTCCTCAGGACGGCAATACAATTGAATCTAATGCACTGCCAGATCTGAAGGACCTGTGATGACATCACAGGTCATGTGATCAGTGCAGAAGGCAGGGGTTGAGAAGGACCTGCGATGATGTCACCATCATGTGACCAGTGCAGGAGAGAACTGCAGTGAAGAGGAGAAGAAGCTGTGGTGATGTCTGTATATGAGGAGAGGTAAGTCAAGGGAGAGGCAGAGCAATGCTGGGAGTTGTGGTTATTTAACTGGGACTGTATGTTAGGGCTGAAGAGAGGGATGTTATCATGGGACTAAATGTTCAGGAGTGATGTTATTTACATGGGGCTCTATGATGATTGCGGCTGTGGGAGGGGGTGATTGTTTTTACATGGGACTATATTGGAGGTGGCTGTGGAGGGAGTGATGTTATTTACATGGGACTGTATATTGATGGTGGCTGGGGGAGGGAGTGATGTTTACATGGGACTGTATGTTGATGGCGGCTGTGGGAGGGGGTGATGTTATTTACATGGGACTGTATATTGATGATGGCTGGGAAGGGAGTAATGTTATTTACATGGGACTGTATGCTGATGGAGGCTGTGGGAAGGAGTGATGTTTACATGGGACTGTATGTTGATGGTGGTTGTGGGAGGGAGGGATGTTATTTACATGGGACTGTATGTTGATGGTGGCTGGGGGAGGGGGTGATGTTTACATGGGACTGTATCCTGATGGCGGCTGTGGGAAGGAGTGATGTTTACATAGGACTGTATGTTGAAAGTGGCTGTGGGAGGGAGTGA
This sequence comes from Bufo gargarizans, assembly GCF_014858855.1. Classification (NCBI taxonomy): domain Eukaryota; kingdom Metazoa; phylum Chordata; class Amphibia; order Anura; family Bufonidae; genus Bufo; species Bufo gargarizans. The sequence continues at coordinate 153,099,525 of NC_058086.1, read as the reverse complement.
TGTTATTTACATGAGACTGTATGTTGGAGGAGACTGGGGAGGCGGTGATGTTATTTACATGGGACTGTATTTTGGAGGGGGCTGTAGAAAGAGATGGATGGTATTTACATGGGACTGTAAATTGGAGGGGGCTGTAGACAGATACGGATGTTATTTACTTTAGACTGTATATTGTAAGGGCTGGAGAGATGGTGTGATGTTATTTACATGGGACTCTGAGTGCATTATAACAGGAGGGGGCAATATAAATACTGGGGGCACTGTGGGGGCTTTTTAAATCCAGGGGACATTTAGGTGTTCTTATTACTACTGGGGGCTCTAAAGGAGGGTCTTATAGATCCGCCTTATTTCTAAAAAGAGCACTATGGGGGGCCTTAGTAGTACTGAGGGGCCTGTGAGGGCATTATTAATACTGGAGGGCTCTTCTACTCTTCTACTAATGGAGGCACTCTCGGGGAGCATTATCACTGTTGGGGGCACTGTAGGGGGCAGTATTACTAAGGAGAGCATTCTAGAAGGAAATTGCTATTGGTGGGACTACGAGGAGCAGTACTATTGGGGGGGCTATCTGTACAGCACTCATTTTTCTTCAGGATAGTATTTGGCGGTATTGGGGAGCACAGCGAGCAGCAGGAGAACACTGTGGGGACTCCAGGTTGGGGGATGATGATAGAAAAGTGAGGAAGCTAAGATGTCTGTGTGTCACACTCTGCAGAGATGAGGCGGCTGAGAGAAGTTGTATGGACTGAGTGGAGAAGATGATGACAGAGAAGATCTACATCAGAGGAGATGTCACCTGGGAGGCCCTGGATGTGAGAGGTTCTTTATGTGCTACTGTATAGCATGTACAGCAAAATGCGGTGTGTGGGGGGAGGGTCAACTTCCCGGGGAGTACGGCAAACATGCCGAGAGGTGGGTTGAAAGAAACTACAGCATGCTGCAGTTTTATTCCAGCCGCCTTTCGGCATGTTTGCCGTGCTGTGGCCAGACCTCCGGCCTGCCCCATTATAGTGAATGGGGACGAAGATGAGCATCCAGCAGGCTGTTACCCCGCCGGAACAGCCTGCAGGAGAAAGCTACCGCAAGTGTGAAAGTAGCCTTAGAGAATTAGGCCATATTCATTGGGACTTGGGCCCCGGATCCTTTAAAACCCTAGCAATGCCCCTGGATTGGTCCAGTTGTTTGTCCGTAAATAAAGAGAGACAGACTAGATAGATAGATAGATAGATAGATAGATAGATAATAAAAAATAAGATCGATAGATAATTAGATAGATAATGCATAAATAATACGATAGATAGATAGATAGATAGATAGATAGATAGATAGATAATTAGATAGTTAATGGATGAATAATAAGATAGATTAGATCGTTTAATGATTATATAGCTTTGTTTTTGGTGGGTCCTGTCTCCGGGGGTCGGTTTGAAAGTTCTTTGAAAGTAAAAATAATTGAAATTAAGAATTTACATGTTCACCATTTACAGCTCAGTGACAGTAGGTAGCAAATAAAATAAAACCCCAGTCACTTTCATCATAAAGTTTTATTTAACAATCTGTTCATTCCTCTAAAATTATTACAGTTTCTTCTAAAATATCATCATTGGATGTCACATACAGAGGCAGTTTTTGATCGTGGCACTCCAGAGAAGTCTGTGCTTCTTCCATTGATCTAGATCTTTCCTGCAACTCAATATTGTCATCATGGCTCAGTATTATATATGAGGTTTGTTTCCTCCAGCAGTACAGGCCAATGCCTAACGTAAGACACAGAGAAACTACAGATACAGTAATGACTATGACACTTGTTGTATTATACTTAGCATGAGTTGAGGTATAGGCAAAGTTTATATCTTCTTCCCGGAGCACACGTCTGGTGACATGAGCCAAATTTGATATATCTGATTGTTGCAACGCTTTATCAGTTGAGCGGATTGCAATGTAGGTGATGGTGCCCCTTTCACCAGTCACATTGTGAAGTCTGAACGAGAAGGTTTCTCTGCTGCCGGCATTTTTTGGTTGAAGAGATGAAGCATTGATGAACACTGTTCTGGAAAATTCTTGATGTAAATCGGATGGCCTACTGCTCATTCGGATGTCGTACATGGATGCTGAAAGGAGACAAAAACTTGGTAGTTATTACATTGTTGGGTTAACTATACTAAAGGTGGATTTAGATGGGACGATTCTGCAGCCGCTTGTCGGGAAGGAAGCGTTCCTTCCAGACAGTCGGACGCTCATTCAATGAAGGAGACCGCTACATTTACATTGTTGGGAACATGATTACACAGCATGATCTGCTGCCGGAAAATGATCATTGTTTTGTGTGCGCATAAACAATTCAATGACCCGGCGAATGAGCATTTCTTTCATCGTGTAATCGTCAGCCGATTTACCCCTGCAGATAACTGCTAACAAGCGTTCCTAAGAACGTTCATTAGTGATTATGTTTTGGATTCTCGGCCCATGTAAAGGGCCCTATTGTCCAGATGCTTTACATACATTAAGGGAGCTGGATGCTACTTGAATGAGGGCATGACATTGCTCAAAAGGAGAAGTGCAGTGGAATACGGTCTAACAAAAAGGGGCATGTCAATGCCCAAAAATGTTCAGGAACATGGTACGTCCATCTCAACCTCCCACATGGCACCCACAGAAAGTTGCTGCCATGTCAACCTCTGCTGTAGCCCAAAAAAGCATTTGGGGTCTTTGAATTTATTCAATGTTGTATTAATGGATGCAGGAGCAGACTGGCCATAGCCCTCCTCATGGCTGCCAGCTGGATACATAATGATCTCATGCTTTCAGCAGTAATTAATGCTAGTAGCATCAGGTACTTATGCACTTGGTAGGTGCCCTCCTGAATTCAGCTGTATCGTCTTCCTCAGGACTGTGATACAGTTAAATTCTGTAATGGGGGTGGCAGAGTTTTGTGCTTCATTGTAATATTTTGTCCTGCAGGGGCAGTATTCTGTGCAGCGCCATAGTATTGCTGATCCCATCTACTTGTGTTGTCCTCGCCTATTTATGTTGCTCTGCCTTCTGTCAATTTGACCCACCTACAGCATGGGACCTCTTTTAGTTTTTTTTCTAGTGCCACTTTAAGTTCCCAGTCTGCCCCTGAATTGAGGTATGGCGTTTTGGACCACCATACTGAAAGGGTCCCGGCATCCTCTTCATTGTTTACATATAGCAACTCATCCATCCGCATGGCGGTGCCTGGTATTGCAGCTAATTCTGTTGAAGTGAGCAGCGGAGCTATAAGGATGAGCAGCTCTGTCTAGGCATCTCTTTTATGGGGATTGTGCAGCAGCTAGATACTGATGACCTATCCTCTGGATAGGCCATCAATATAAGATCTATGGGGGTCCAACACCTGGCACCCACGCCAATTAACTGTTTGAAGAGAAGGCAGCATTCGTGTGACCGCTACTGTCTCTTCAAGATTACACTGCTCATTGTCTTGCTTGTCTTGGCGGCATAAAGTGATTATAAGTGCTCATCCCATTCAAGTTGCACTGCACTGCCTCTACAAGCAAGGCGATGCGCTGTCTTATCTTGAAGAAGAAGCAGCACTCACACAAGCCCCTCCTCCTTTTCAGACAGCTGATCGGCGGAGTTGTCAGGCCACCACAGATCTGATATTGATTACCTATCCTGAGGATAGATCATCAGTATCTACCTACTGCACAACCCCTTTAACTCAACCCAGAGCTTCAATAATTTAAAGTATTATTTCAAGATGTTTCATCTGACCTTATCCACTGTTATAAGATATCCAGAAAGTGAAATAAAAGGTTTTGCACATCTGGAAATAAATTGTCTTCCCCCTGTTTTTTTTTTGTTTTTTTGCATGTACGTTTATAAACTTTGTTCAGCTAAAACATCCCAGTCTTTTCCTGCTAGTTGCATATATCCAAAGAGTTTGCCCTGGAATTCCAGGAAATGACTACTGCCTTCATGGGCAAAGATTATCGGAGTCATTTATCACACCCTGCACTTTAGAATTCTGTCTTCAAAAATTCACAAAACAGGACATTTGCAACTTTTATACCTCACTTGCGCAAAACTTTTTGCATTTTTACACCACTCAGTGCAGTTTTGAAACGTAAGTGGAAAGGTGTGTGTGGTTAGCTAAGTTAGTGAGTTTCACTCAAGATTTATAATAAAGAATATTTAAGAAAGTCACAAAAAAGTCTCAAGGCCACTCCAGTAGAGGGTGGTGTAGAAAACTGGAGTAGGATTTCTAGACAAAAGTGTTAGGCTTAAAGATGAGCCATATTGAATTACTAATGTGTGACATCTGATAAATCTGAAGCCAGGTACGCTAACGCAGACTCAAGGAAAACTAACTTCAAATATTCCCCTCATGATAAAGCCCCCCTATGTGTGGATCTTCAAGAAAAACCTACCAGATCCTTGGTCATAGTCATCCCCCGGAGCTGTCCACGATAACACTATATGGTCATTTTCTAGTCTTGCTTCAAGGTCAGTTATTTTACATGGAGGAAAAACATCTTCATGAACTGTTTCCTCTGATACATTGGTTACTTTGAGACTCCCAAGAAAGTAGATTCTGCTGAATGGCTCATTAGAACTTAGTACTTCAGTAGCGATTAGTGGTTTTGGAGGGTTCATATTGATGGTGCCTGCAATAAACAGAAATACATCAAAAGGTTTTGTCCAAAGTGGTGCAAGCGAAAAGTGGAGCAATTGCCAACAGGAACCAGTCAGATTCCAACTTTCATTTTAGAGGCCATTTGGACAAAAAAAGCTGCAACCTGATTGGTTGTCATGGGCAATTACAGTACTTTTTCTTTGAACCAGTTTTGATAAATCTCTCCCATGGTTTTCAAGTCCTATAAGAGACAGAGAGAGAGATTTCTTGGAGATATATGGATACAACATCCATATTATTCCATGCTTACCGTTTTCTATGTATCCTGGAACATACATCGCTCTGTTGTTCAGTGCAGGCTCCATTATGGTAGCATTTGTCCAAGTGGCAAGAATTTTCAGTGCATATCTACCATTGGTAGGGAACTGAAATACATATCTGGAATATATGCCATCATCTTTGACAGAATCAGCACCTAGAGGGAATGTAAGTACAAAAGGTTCACATGAGCAGCACAATATCTTCTGCCATTTGCTTACACAAGAATAGTAGACGGTGCATGGTGGCTAAGTGGTTAGCCCTGGTGCCTTGCAGCACTGGGGTCCTGGGTTAAAATCCAACCGAAGACAACATCTGCATGGAGTTTGTATGTTCTCCCCGTTTGCATGGGTTTCCTCTGGGTACTCCCGTTTCCTCCCACACTCCAAAGACATACTGATAGGGAACCTAGATTGTGAGCCCCATTGGGGACAGTGTGATGCAAATGTCTGTAAAGCGCTGAGGAATATGTCAGCGCTCTAAAAGGGCTTGTTTACATGACCGTTGTCCCTCCGTTGCCGTATTGTGGCCCGCATACGGTGGGTCCGCAATACATGGGGCACCGGCCGTCTGCATTCCGCATCACGGATACGGACCCATTTACTTGAATGGGTCTGCAAATCCGGAGGTGCGGAATGATACCACGAAGCACTACAGATTCCGTTCCGTTCCGTGCCTCCTCACCGCAAAAAGATAGAACTTGCTCTATCTTTTTGTGGAACAGACGGACCGCGATCTGTATGCGGCAGCCCCACGGCCAGTGCCTGTGCATTGCGGACCGCAATTTGCAGTGCGCAGCACAGGCATGGAGGGGCGACGGTCGTGTGAACAAGCCCTAAGTGTGTAAAATAACTAAAAATAAACACTAATTATTAGAATAACACTATGGCTACATAAACGAGACCCCCAGACAAAAATAAAAAATCTTTTAGATTTCACCTCAGTACCTCTACCTATTACTGCCAAAAAGCAACCTATAGATTTGGGGTGAGGTACCCAATAAGTGTAGGGGTGGTATTATACTGCCCCGATCTTTGGGAAGGTCAAGTGCCCATTGGAAATTGTTTGTACCGGCCTTGATTACACAATCCAATGAAAGTTGATCTGCTGCCAGGCGATTATCGGGAACAAGCATTTATACTCCCGATAATTGGCCTAAAATTGTGCAGTGTACTAAGGCTCTAAGTTCTCAGAGCTGTTGTACCCTCGCCCTGTCTGTGTATTTTAGGCTACGGCAACATGAAGATAAGCATGATCTGTAGTAAAATTACCATTGTTCTCTATAATAAAGGAAGAGGCACACCATCAAGGTGAGTTTACACCGCATGATGTTACAGCCGATTGTCAGGAAGAAGGCGTTCCTTCCCGACAGTCGGCTGCTCGTTCAGTAAAGGAGACCGTGGCATTTACATGCAGTAATCTCCTTTACAGTATGAGGATGAGTGATCGCTCGTCCTCATACAGATTTATGATTTCTGAATGTACATTTAACCCTTCAGATGCCATGGTAAAAAATGGTAAAAAAAAAAAATGCGCACGCACATTAGTTCTATGGTGCTTTTACCTGTGGCAAAGCTTTATAGGAACATAGTGTATTTTTCATACATTCCAATGCTAACGCATTGAAGTGTATGAGAGATGAAATCTAATTATTGCTTGATATAGTTCTCTATGGGATCTATAAAAAAGTGTAAAAAAAAAACAAAACTGTTTTTAAAACTAAAAAATTTAAAATATAAAAATCACCCCCTTTCCCCAAAATGTTAATAAAAATATGTAAACAATAAATATAATACACATCATTGCTGTATATGAAAATGCCCACACTATTAAAATATAAAAATATAATTCAAAATAGCCAATTCACCGTTTTTTGGTTGTTTCAACTCCCACAAAAAATTAAATAAAAAGTGATGGTATCATTGAAAAGTACAGATTGTCCCACAAAAAATGAGCTCCCACACAGCTCCATACACATAAGTACAAAAAAATTATAGGGGTCAGAATATGGCGATGAAAATAATTTTTTTCTTCAGAGTTTTTAGTTTTTTTTCAGCATTAAAACACAAAAAAAAAAAATATAGCTATGTGGTATCACCATGATCGGACTGACCTGAAGAATAAAAGTAACAGGTCGGTTTTACCACAAAGGAAATTATGTAAAAAAAAACTAACATAAAATTGTGTCAGAATGTATTTTTTTATAATGCCACTCCATTTAGAATTTTTTTCTTGCTTCCCACCACATTTATTTAACCGTAAATGGTGCCATTAGAAAGGGCATCTTGTCCCACAAAAAACAAAAAAACACAAGCCCTCATACGTTTATGTGAAGGCAAAAACGAAAACAAGGAAAATTGCCTGGTCATTAAGCGTTAAAAGATCAAGCTGACCTGGTACTATAATTAATTGCCTTCTGCAGCTATCCCTTACTGTGACCTTATCATAACATGCCACCTCTGCCCTACTTTTATAATATAAATATTCCCTAATGTGGCCTCCTGAGCCAATCTCAGCAACAAATATGTTAGAGGTTAAAGCGTCAGTAAATGGGATGCTTTACCTGCACCATTGTCATTGAGTGTCACAATGATAGATTCTCCGGATTCTGACTCAATGATGGCGGTCACATGAGCTCCCAGTACCGTTGTATGCCCTTGCTTAAGTTCCGCAAAGACAGTCACCAGCTGCGGAGAAGTGATCCTTTCATCAGTCCATTCACCAGTGACAGTCACAGGAGGAATGGTGTATGATGATGGTCTGGAGGTCACTAAAATGCCAAGAACCTGGCTGATTTTTAATGAGTTAGTTATAATATATGTCCAAGAGCCAACCTGTATAAAGAAAAAATGTAGTAAAAAAAAAGCCACGATTGTAGAGAAGAGATAAAAAACCATCAGTTGAGCTTGTGTAACCTGTCTTTCTTTATCTAATGCCATTTTACCTGTGATGTTCCAGGAACTTTTAGATAAGATGCTCGAGATATTAGATCATGGTCAAGGTTTTCATTGGTATAATTATAACCTGATGGATCCTGGATAGTAACATTAGGAGGATCAGAAGCCTGCCAGGTAATAATGAACACTGTATTATTTCCCACAGTCTTGTCCATAATGACAGATCCAGATAACTGACCTTCTGGTGGAATACGTCTTTGGACACTTGTTAACTATAACCAGAGAAATACAGCTGTTAATATAATGATGAAAGATGGTATTGGTAACGGGTATGAGATTTCCATGGAATCTTACCTTTATACATAGATCTGGAGAGTCTTGGTTCACAGGAAATATTTCAGTAAATGCTCCAATCAGATGGTCTGAATCGTTACTGTCTGAGGTGAAGAACATTTTTCCTCCTTACATTTAACAAATACAGAACAGAAATGAGTGTTTGGCAGAATCCATTCTTCACACCATAGTACACTTTAGACCATTGTCTCATCCTGTCTTTCTTACTTACTTACCTGCTCCTCATCGCCAGGTTCTGGCTCCTTTAGTTCCCCAATTCAGCTCTATGGACCTGCTTGTTAAATGGAATCCATCAGCTACAGAACACCCTCAAAACTAAAGTAAGGGGTGTATAGTGTAAGTAATGCCAAGTCCGATTATGTCATTTTTATCTTTATACTCACTTGCATTCCGGTGCTTTGCTCTGACAAACCAGAAGTAAAATGCATTGAGAGGACTCCTTGAGTCCTCTCCATTATGTGCATGAGCATGGGAGTCCTCTCAATACATTTTACTGCTGGTTTGTCAGGGCAAAGCATTGCAATGCAAGTGAGTATGAAGGTAAAAATTACATAATCTAACTCATCACCCCTTACACTATACACCACTTACTCTGGTTTTGGGGATGTTTCGAAGATGAGAGATTCCCTTTAACATCCAGTTTGATGGAAGTCAGTTGACTGGCTGCAGTGGTTATCTGTCACACATCACCGCTGCAGCCTGTCATTGGCTGCACCAGCACACTTAAACGTTGTCAAACAGGATAACATTGAGACCAAAGCACTGCCACAGGAGATTGAAGGAGCCAAAACCCCGAGGCGGAGATCAAGGATATGCTCCACTCCTTGATGGAAATCCTGTTGCGTGCTGTTTCTTCATATATCAAGGATGTTCCTGGGCAGAAACTCATGGAAAGAACACCATAGCTAGATCCGCATGTTGTGCAATAAACACTGCTTTTATTTTCTACTTAAAGAATAAAAAATTAAAATAGGCCTTCATTAAGTCCTAGGTGCTTCCAGAGCCCTTGAAGAAGCCATGAGGCGAAACCGGTCGGACAGGCATCTTGCTATGTTTTAATGAAGGACTATTTTAATCCTTTCTGTCCAGGAACATCCTTGATATATGAAGAAACAGCACGCTATAGAATTCCCATCAAGGAGTGGAGCAGGACATGCAAAGGAAGGAGAACTGGATCAGCTTCAGCCTAATCTGCTACTGCGATAAAGCTCATCGGGTTAAGAGGAGTTCACAGACTTTGGAGGGTGGTGAGACTATAACGCACGCATAACGCATAAAAGATGCTACTTCTTTAATTCACTTCAAATACTTCTATTTGATTGACTGTTTTTCCTTTATCACAGAAAGGTTCTGGGCTTGTATTTTAGAGTGTTATACCTACCTGTTTGGGTGGTGGCTGTGATGGCAATAAAGAGTAGAGGCATTGTACGGACAAAACCTCCAAAAGAACTGCCAGGGCCAGATCTGCTTCCATCGTAGTCAGCTCAGGAACTGGTGATGCCGCTGATATTATAGGTGCAGGCTCAAAACATCCCAGACCTAAGCCAAGCTCAGCTGCCTCTAGCTCTGTGCGAACAACTCCTGTATGGTGATTTTTCTCTACAAGGCCAGCACACAAACAAGAGCCGTGTACTAGAGCTGTAGGATTAAGATAAGCCATGAGTGTTCAAACACAAACATAAAGTAGGTACCAGAGCTCTATTGCAGCACATTGTTCACACATCAGTTCTGCATGTTCTATATTCTGCGTTTTTCACGCAGCCCTGGCCCCATAGAAGTGAATGGGGCTTCAGTGAAAAACGCATTGCATCCGCAAGCAAGTGCGGATGCAATGCGTTTTTCACTGATGGTTGCTATGAGATGTTGTTTGTAAACCTTCAGTTTTTTATCATGCGCATGAAAAACGCATCAAAACGCATTGCAATGGCGCAGAAAAAACGTAACAACTTAAGGCAAACTTGCTAGCAAAATGGTGTGAGTTTCACTGTACGCACCCTAAACGCATCGTGTGAAAGAGGCCTAAGAAAAATGTGCAGTGCACACGGAAGGTGTATTTTTCGGATCTGTCCTTTGCAGATTGAAATATGGACATGGCCATGTGCATGAAGCCTAATGAGCAGCGTGAATAATCTCCTATATCTACAAACTCACCTGTGCTTTCTGCTAAGGATTCTAGTTCAGGGTCCGCATCCACCCCTACTGCGATGGTGTGGATAACTGAGCCACTCCCTGAAACTTTTGATAAGCACGTATGCAAATTTGTGTCCCTTCCACCAACTGCCAAAATGATTTCAGCCCCTTCTGTAGCTCCTTCAAGGCTTTTGATTACCTGTAAAAATAACAGAATATTGGTTAAATTCCCACTTCCTTATATATCTGTTGAATATTTGTGCTATTTTATGTCATACTTCCAAGCATAGTTTGCTAGCTTCAGCTTTTATAATAAAAAAAAAACAAGATCCTTATGTGAATGCTTGTCTATTTTACATCTGAAATCCTGAAATATCTACTTTTCTCTCCCGAAACAATCGTGATAGAGACATTGGGCAGCACAGTCACTCGGTGCTTTGCAGTGTTGGGGTCTTTGAATCATGGAGTTTTTAAATCCTTTGCATGTGAGTTTTCTCCGAGGACCAGATTAAAGTCGTCAGAGTTTCCTGGGCAAAAATAATTGGTGCGGGCCTATATCTCACTTCTGAAGTCCTGACCCTTTATAATAGCCACATATACTGTGTAAGAGGTGGCTGTTCATGTGCAGCAAGCCCAGGAGAGGGGAAAGGAGGAGTGATATTAGCAATAATTTAGGTTGTAGTTACCCACTCTGATGCTCCCCTGGGCCATGCAGTTTTGATAAAGGGTGCACCTTTATGCCTTTCGGCACTCCCTGGCTTTGGGGATTCTCCTAGCTCAGAGATGCTCAACCTGAGGCCCTCCAGCTGTTGTACAACTACAACTTCCACAATGCCGTTCTGTAGGATGATAGCTGTAGGCTGTCAGGGAATGATGGGAGTTGTAGTTTTGCAACAGCTGGAGAGCCGCAGGTTGAGCATGCCTGTCCTAGCTGATAGTGATTTGGGGTGCTTTTGGTGGTCCTAAGTGCAAAGCAGGGTTTCCTGTAGTGTGAGTCAATGATGAAGCCAGGTTGGATGAAGTCTGCTGTACCTTACTTTACTGCAGCAGTTAGTGGTTAGTTCACGCAGTCTGCACAGGCAATATCCCAAGGCTACATATCGGAGATAGAAGGCTGAGTCTCTTTCTTATAGTCTGCACACAATTCTCAACTCAACCAAGGGGTGCAACTGATCTTTCTCACTCTCGCTATATGGGTGTCTTACTCACTGTAGCACAATCGCTGAACAGGTAAACAGCCCATTCTTTTACATGATGGGAAGCCTGAGGTTTATTACTCCCACCAGTATGCAGAGAAGTCTGTAGCCAAAACGTGGGTGATTTACCTTCCTCTGACAAATGCTCTGCAATCCTCCATGTATGGCCGATAAACTTTCTGCTGCATTCAGTAACTCTTTCTCTCAAGAGCTGAAACATATGCTGTCGCTTTGACTGCTTATCCTGCACAGGGCAGCAGATCTCCCTGTTTAACTCAGCTCCTCACTGCTCTTAAATGTTTTCTCATTGACAGTACTAGTCTGAAAACTATTTCCTCCTAGAGAGTATTTGAATTAAGTTGAATACTTTTATGTTAATAGATACAAACATATTATTGAAGTGATGCCTTTATTGGCTATTGGCTGTGATAGCATACTAGTCTTCATCTCTGAAATCCATTAAAAAGAAATCAAAACCATCTTTTTTTTTTTTTGCTCATTATATACAAAATTTAAAGGCATAAAAGTATCTCCACTTTTGGATTTGTGAAGTGGCTTGTTCAGAATGCGCTGTGTAACTCACTTTACTCTTGTGATTGTATTATATACACTTCTTGCGCACATTCAAATTTTCCATATAAAAAGGCCAAATGGGGCTGGTGTTTGTTCTAATGTGTTGGTTAAACATTGAGTAAAGCTGACCATACACATTAGGTATATATCCGTAGGATTGGCCAAACATCTAATGTGTATGGAGGGTCCCTGACTGTTTCCCAATGGCAGATGACGTGTGAGAGAATTGGGATGTCAACAAGCCCAATCATTGTGGTCTCGGGGAGCTGCCACTAAAGGTACCTGGCCGTCAGTGGTGTACATAGAGACGTAAGGGCCTCATAGCAAGGATCAAACCAGGCACCCACACACACACACACACACACACACACAGGACAGAAGCGTTTCTGCCTAAACCCTTTTCAATGACCCCTGGGCCATTTATTCTACTGCCTCATTTGCTAAAAGTTGTTCCTTTTAAAGTCCTGATCAAGTTTTCACCTCCAGTAGAAGAGGAGATAATCCCAAGTAAGACTGGGCCCCCTCTTGCCCTGGGACCCGTAGAAGTTGCATGGTCTGCCGCTATGGTAGTTACACATGTATGTACGGAGGGTTGTGAAGAATAGATGTTGGATGAATGAGTGTTCAGCTAACTATCTTAAGGGGAGGCTCACATAGCATGTGTATGGTCATGGTTAGACACTCCCTGTTCAATAGCTGTTTGGTTCAGATTTCCACTAGAAATTATTATATGCTTGGAGAGTGCAAAATAAAAAAAATATGCAAAAATATTTAAAAAATTGGCTGGCTCACAATAATTTGCATATAACTTTACTGATTCATGTATATAATACAACACACTAGAAAACAATACATAAATATAAATTTAAAAAAAACTTAATTCATACACCCTATTATATGATCAGGGTCCCTTTTAAAGCGGAGCTCTCGCATATATAATGTTCATATAAAAAAAATTCATATGTATAAAAAAAAAAATTTAAAACACGGTTTCCCTGTCTTATAGTTCTTCACCTTGACATGCAGTTAATAGTGTGGCAATTGAGCCAACCAACGAAAAAAGACCAATAACCCCATATAGAATGAGAAGACACATATAAAATATATGTAATTTATTAAAGACACAATTAAATAAAAATAAATATAACACAAAGGCACAGGGTAAATGGGGGGGGGGGTGAGGCACCCCGTGTAATGGGACCAAAATCAGCCACCCTCATATATACCGGACTAACAGGGAAAGGGGGTCACAGACATTGGGTATAAAAACCGCATACTGGTGGGAGAGCTGTAAGTTCACCCAAAGTAACCTATTAACATGTGCATGCTACATACAATAATATAAGAAAGTCAATATGGTCACACATAGCAAACTTGCCCTCCAAATATACCATAGATGGCCATCAGGTGAATGCAGATTACCAAATAGTAACAAAGTCAAGGGCAAAGCAGGAATGCTGTGTGTAAGCATTGGATCATACTAAAGTAACAAAATAACCATGCATGAGACAAAAACACAAATTACCGATGGTATGCCGGAACCCAAGGTCGGTGACCAGAGCTACAGCATAGTGTGGCAATTGTATCTCTCTTCAGTGTCAACTAAATTGCAAGGTTCTCTTAATTGGTAACAAACCTATAAAACATCCTAACAGTCTGCTCCAATATTCTCTTGTAGTTGAGTGGCTTATTGTATTGCTTGCCAGTTAAGTTAATGCGCATATATTATATTAGTAAAGCGCTTTTTTTAATACGTAGATGTTTTCAGCAATGCTTCATCCATTTGTTACTCACGGATCCTAATACAATAAGCGCTCGTCTCCCACAGACAGACCTCGTTACATGCCAGCTTGAATATGCAGCGTCTCCTCTCGCGCTTCCCCGCACATGCCTACTGGGATCGTCAAAGAGCCGGCCGGGGCTCTGCTGTACCGCAACACTGGTAGATATCAATGCACACCTTTGTGCACTCATTGTATTAGGATCCGTGAGTAACAAATACATAAAGCATTGCTGAAAAATACAGATTAAAGGAAGCGCTAATACAGTATAATATATGCGCATTACATACAAGTTAACTGGCAAGAAATACAAATAAGCCACTCAACTACAAGGGAATATTGGAGCAGACCGTTAGGCCTCTTGCACACAAAAGTATTTTCTTTCCCGTGTCCGTTCAGTTTTTTTTTTGTGGACTGTATGCGGAACCATTTTCAATGGGTCCGCAAAAAAAAACAAAGTTACTCCGTGTGCATTCCGTTTCCGTATGTCCGTAATTCTGTTCCGCAAAAAAGAAAAATAACATTTCCTACGCATTACGGAAAAGGATAGTACTGTTCTATTAGGGGCAAAGCTGTTCCGTTCCGCAAAATACGGAATGCACACGGATGTCGTGTAGGAGTTCGTTATCAAATAAGAGAACCTTGCAATTTAGTTGACACCGAAGGGAGATACAATTGCCACACTATTAACTGCACGCCAAAGTGAAGAACTATAAGACAAGGAAACAGTGTTTTGAGTTTTTTTTATACATATGAATTTTTTATATAAACATTAAATATGCGAGAGCTTCGCATTTAAAGGGACCCTGATCATATAATAGTGTGTATGAATTCTGTTTTTTATGTATTTATATTTATGTATTGTTTTCTAGTGTGTTGTATTATATACATGAATTAGTAAAGTTATATGCAATTACTGTGAGCCAGCCATTTTTTTTACTTTTTTGTGTCTGCTTATATCACTGAGTGGTGGTCAGTGGGCTGGGCAAACAGTCTGATGTGCTTAAATGCTAATTTATTTTTAGACATTTACCTGCAAACCAGCTGAGATGCCTTCACAGATAGACATATTCCCACTATAGGTATCTGGAAGACTTGAAGTAAGATTCCATCGCACATCATCACCGACAGTAAGGTACAAAGGGCTTCTTACTTCTGATGTTTCGTTAAATGTGACTATGCCAACATAAGAGCCAGGCTCAACCAATTGCTGGATGAAGATAGCTGCTGCTTGTCGTAGTCGATGGAACCGCTGACCCTACTTATGGTACAGTGAAGGATTTTAGGAGAATTAGTAACAAACACAAATAAAGCAATTCCTTACATACCACATATAAATTAGAAAGAGCAGTTGGAGGATCGCTTTCTATGATGACAGCATAAGGTTTTTCAGGGTATACAAGTGAGTTCTTTAACATTAGGGCCCCTTTTACATGGGCCGAGGATAGAGACAATTATCAGGGATGACTATTTGTATGTCCTGATAATTGGCCTTTGTAAAGGTGCCACCAATCATCTGATAAACAAGCAAATCTTTGCTTGTTGAGTGATCACATCTTTCATGTGCTTCTTAAAATGATCATTTGTGAGCAGAACATTGCCCTGTGCAAACAGTGGTCTGCTGCCCACATAAAATGAATATGTATTCATCACAGTAGGGATCATTCATCCCCATACAGAAGGGATGATTGATGCGTATAAATAAAGCCTTACTGTGTCTCAACAAACAGGCAGTGATTAGTAATGAGCAGTTCCCTGTGCATCGGGCAGTTTAAAAGGAACATTAAAGTAGTCACATTTTGGAATTCCCACCACAAGATGTAGTAAAGTCAACATTTAAAAAGTGACTTAACATTGGGCAGTTATCTCATATAATATAGAGATTAAAAATATTTTATCTATGTGCATATCATACACACAATCAGATAAACTTATCTGGGGTCTCCATATTGCTCTAGATTTTTGTTTGTATATACCATACATGCACGTGTCTCGTTCCATCTAGTCCTTGAGATATTTATCTTAGTGGGAAGGGGGGTGATATCTAAGGTTGTCTTAATTTACCAACTATAGTAAGACCTCCTGATGAACCGCAGGATAAGACATCCAGGGGAGAAACTCGTTGGGCCAATAGCTAATATCCTGAGACATCAGAACTAGTGATGAGCGAATCGACTTCGGATGATTCGCTAAAAACGAACGTTGTAATACTGTATGGAGTTCCCGCTCCGTGCAGTATTAGAATGTATTGGCTCCGATGAGCCGAAGTTATTCCTTCGCGAAATCCTGCGAGACTTTGTGTAATAACTTTGGGAATTATTACTGTAAAAAACCTTGGCACTGAACCGGAGTTCAGTACTAAGGTTTTTTACAGTAATAATTAATTCCTGACGTTATTATACAAAGTCTCGCGAGACTTCGCGAAGTAATAACTTTGGCTCATCAGAGCCAAAACATTCTAATACTGTACGGAGCGGGAACTCCATACATTATTACCATTTTTAATTTCTGTGAGTTCTTTCAGCACTGGGTTTAAAGCTTTTGATAATGCTTGAGAGATGAATGACATAGAGATGGGTTGGTCTGATAGAGTATCTGTTTGGTCATCTTCATCACTGTCTCTTTCATGGTGTTCGAGCTCTGAGCGAGACAGGGTGCCTTTTGAGGTGGCGGACTGCAGGGCGGGTACTTCTACTCACGCTGCAGCTTTCAGGTTAGGTTCCAGGATACTGTCTCTCTCCGGCAGAAATGGAGACCAGGGTAAGTAGCTGAGGTAAAATCTCTCTGCCTATTCGAGGTCCGCGGGGCCGGGCAACAATGGCGGGTGCCCTGTTATGTTAGTGAGAGACGGGTATCTTTGGGTGTTTCTTCAGCTGCTTTGCTTACAGAGCGGTGCAGGTGTCTTCGGTTGGGTACCTCTTGTAACGGTGTTAACGGGTCCCGTTCCCAGCTCTCAGCAACTTTAGTCCGCAGTCTTCAGTCGGCTGTAAGCCCAAATGTTATCTGCGGTCCTGTGCCTCCCAAGACTTCTGGGATTTGGCTCCAAGTGTGACCGAAGATGTTCTTTGTTGTTCTCTGAACGTTCCAAGTCCCTCTTGGCTTGAAAAGGTAATGGATGGCGTTAGATTTAATAATCTTTAGCAGAGCTGTGCTGAGAACCGACGCTTCCCTTCAGCTTCCAGTCACGCCCCCCTCCATACATTATTACAGCAAAGTTTTTAGCAAATTTACTTTACCATCCGAAGTTGATTCGCTCATCCCTAATCAGAACAATTAAAATCCTACCTTCCTGTTTCATGTGTACATAGGCTCTATTAGTATACATAAATACAAGTACTTTTTTGCAATCCCACTTCTTTACCTGGATACCCCAGTGTGCACAGGATTTTGTGTTGTTTTTTTGGGGTTGTCCTTGGTTATATTTTGGGGATCTTTTTAATTGTAGTAATAAAGGTTAGATTTTAGGGGAAGTATTTTACATTTTTTTTCTTTCTGTGATATTTTTTGAGTACTTCTCCCAGATCTTTGGACCCACTGAGGGTAGACTAGAAGTCTGTGACACCAGCTACATTGGAAAGGATCCTTTAACCCTTGAAATAAATCTAGCAGAGCAGTTGTAGCAATGAATGGGGAGATCTCTGGATCCATGTGAGGTACAGGGCTGGTTCTAAGGCCTCATGCACACAACCGTTGTGTGTTCTGCAGTCCGCAAATTGCGGATCCGCAAAACACGGATGGTGTCCGTGCGCGTTCTGCAATTTGCGGAATGGCACGGACAGCCATTGATATAACTGCCTATTCTTGTCCGCAAAACGGATAAGAATAGGACAGGTTATATTTTTTTTACGGACCATGGAACGAAGCAACGGATGCGGACAGCACACGGAGTGCTGTCCGCATCTTTTGCGGCCCCATTGAAGTGAATGGGTCCACATCCAAGCCGCAGAAAAAACTGCAGCTTGGATGCGGACCCAAACAACGGCCGTGTGCCTAAGCCTAAGTGTGTTAGAAAGAGAATGTCATGTACTATATAAGATTGGGTTTTACAATAATCATGGGATAACCCCTTTAAGTTAGTATACTAATCTCGGTTTCTAATTTCTTCCTGCATTAACAGAAACAATGTGGTATTTACCGTGGCCATATTGTCAGACACATCCAGAACCAGGCAAATCACTCTTACTCTGGACTTTAGCATTAAAAAAGATGGAGATGGTGGAACTTCAGCTTCTGACATTGGTCCAGTGGTTATAAAGTCATCTGAACTTTTAATAACATCCCATGTGCTACGATAGCTGCATATTTTGTTCTGTAGATTCGGCGCTTCCTTGTCGTGGTTGCTTTCAGAACAGAATTCCAAAATCTACAAAGAAATGTAATAGTGAGATTTTTAAACCAATACAATGAAATGCAAATCATTATTAAAGAGTGTACACTCTCAGGGACTAACTGTCCTAGCAGCAGGGACCTTCAGGTTCCTGTAGACCTATACAATATATGCATTAATGAAAGAAGGGAGGGATATACAAAAATTATTTGGCATAACTGGTATGACATCCTTATAATCAATAACTGGATCAGAAGATTTAAGTTATAAAGAAATAGTTACAGTTATAAAAGATCTAGTTATTGTCCCACCATAAACCCCCCCACCCCTCCCCCAGAGTAGGGGGATGTGATGGCAAGCACGATGTAAGCTTATAGAAATGGTGACTGGTGATTGGGCTGCAGCTTCCCGGTATCTGTAACAATGCGGACAGCTTCCTGTTAGCGTTTCAGGAAGAAGTCTCAGCTTTCCATTAAACATATAATGGAGTCACACCTTAAGAAGGACGGATACCAAACTCACTACTTTAGGCATTTTATGTGTTGCATAGCATGCCTGGAATGCACAATAAAGCAAACACGTCAATGTCATCTACCCATAATATGTTACTGCAGTATTTTATATACCTTTATGCCTATTTTTGTGCTTTAGACAGTATGTACTAAAGTCTACACTGCCAGACAATCAGGAAAACAGAAACACACAGCATATTTATGAAAATTAGATCCATCCGATCCAATGAGTTTGTTCCTTTTCATTACATTTTTTGAGAGGGCATATGAATGGAACATTTCTGGATGCAGCGGAGCTAGTTATGTTTATTTTCTATTTTTTTGTGTTTAATTTTATATGTAAAATTGGGAAAAGGGGTGGGTGAAAACAAAAACACAGAAATATAGTGGCAAATCTGGGGGAGCTGCTCAACCCCTAACACTGTAGCGTGTTTTTCATTGGGGGAGCAGCCCCACCGCATGTGGACCGCAGCAAACGACTATCCCCAGCAAAAAAAAATTGCATACGGTGGAGGATGTCGGCGCGGTCCACATGCACCACAAAGGCATCCTACACAAAACGGAGCATTGTGCGGATGAAAATATAATCATATAAATCACAGAAGAAATGCACCAAACGGATATGCCCCTGACTATACTGGCTAGTCATAAATGTAGATATTAAAAGCTGAGACTTTTGCCAATATATTCCTGTCAGGAAGATATCGGAGCCCATCATGCACCACGTCACGGTCACTCAGCATGGCAAGGGGTCCTACCACTAAGCTACCTATGGTGTGAACAAGGTCTGAAGGTGATGTGGGTGATTTGAATTGTTTATCGTTTTTGTGCTTAATATTTAAAAATATTGTACACAAACATAGAAGATGATTCTTTATGGTAAGAGCAGTGAGACTATGGAACTCTCTGCCTGAGGAGGTGGTGATGGGGAGTACAATAAAGGAATTCAAGAGGGGCCTGGATGTATTTCTGGAGTGTAATAATATTACAGGCTATAGCTACTAGAGAGGGGTCGCTGATCCAGGGAGTTATTCTGATTGCCTGATTGGCGTCGGGAAGGAATTGAAATCGCATTCCACATTTTGCCCTTGTGGTTGAAGCGTGTCTAGATTAAACATCCATTCCACTTCCCTTCGGTTTATTTTTGTGATGGGGTAAGTTTTTCGCGGCCAGGAAACACGGATCACAGATGCGGCTGCCAAACGATGCATTTCCGATTTTTCCACGGACCCATTGAAAGTCAATGTGTCCGCGAAAAAAAAATGGAAAACGGCACAACGGCCACGGATGCACACAACGGTCGTGTGCATGAGGCCTAATGGAGTGAAAAAAGTCCCCCAAAAAGTCCCAAACGCTAAAACTGTGCACAAATCTGCTCTGCACTATGCTTGCCAGTTTTCTGAAAGTGGGCGTGTCTTCTTATGTAAATGAATCTCTAGACAGATTTACTATTGGGACTATTTAAAAAGTCGCAAAAAAGTCGCAATTTCACTCCAGTGAGGACCATGCTTATCTTATGAGACTTTTTAATAGAACATGCGACTTTTTCATAAAAACGTGCAACTTTTTCGTAAAGATGTGCGACTTTTGTAAAGCCGCTTGCTGCCGGATAAACTGCTACAGTCAAACCACATTTATTACAGTCTTAAAGGGCCGATCATAAATCTGACTTGGCTAAAACTGACTTTAGCCCCCTTCACGTCTGCAATCTGTATATATACGTGATAGCTGCACATACCCCGTGCAGCTACCACGTATATAAACGGTCTGGCAGCTCTTTAATCCAAGCGCTGGATTAAAGCTTCTGCCCCTGCCCTGTATGCTGTCACGGACAACATACAGTGCAGTAATGCCGGCAAGGGACCAATCAGAGTGGCCCCTTGCCGGCAATCGATCCGATTGGTTAGTCTGTGCAGACTAACCAATTGGATCGCGGCAGTGTTAAAATGCCGGTTTCAGGCTCTGATCTGCGCTCTGCAGATCAGAGCCTGAAATCGGTAATGTGTCCTGAAGCCCCCGATCTTTGCCCCCTTGAAGTCCCCTCCTTGTTCTTGTCCTGCCCCCGATGCGGTCCGCCCCCTCCTGCCCCGATCTGTGCCCCCTTCTTGTCCATCTTCTTATCCTGCCCCCCCGATGCGGTCCGCCCCCTCCTGCCCCGATCTGTAAGTAAAATGCTGCCCCCCCCCCTCCCCCGTTTCCAGCGCTGCCCCCTGTCCCCTGCCCCCGATGCGGCCCCCCTTGTGTGTGTGATGGCGGCGGCTCCATTCCTGAGCCGCCGCCATCAGCAGCGTGTGTCAGCTCTATGCGGACACTGCTGTAACCCCATAGATGCCGCAGTAGTGGTTAATAGAGGGAGGGGGCAACCATCTCTCAACCATCGATCGCAGCGCCCGATGGTTTCCATGGCAACCGGACGCTTTGCAAAGGCGTCCAGTTGCCATGGTATAGGCGTCCAGTGCTGCCACCTACAGGCATCTGATTGTATTATACTTTGCAATGCAAGAGCATTGCAAAGTATAGTACAACCATCAGCCCCACTGGTTCTTCAAGATCCAAGAGGGAACTGATAAAAAAAAAAAGTGAAAATAATAAAATTTGAAATAAATAAATTTCCTTTTACTCTAAAAAAAAAACAAAAAAAAAAACACACATATTAGGTGTCACCGCGTCCGTAACGACCATCTCTATAAATATATCACATCATCAACCCCGTCCAATAAACACCATAAAAAATAAAAAATAAAAACGGTGTAAAAAAATAAGCCATTTTTGTCACCTTACATCGCAAAAAGTGCAACACCAAGAGATCAAAAAAGGCGAATATACCCCAAAATAGTACCAATCAAACCATTACCTCATCCCGCAAAAAATGAGCCCATATTTAAGACAATCGCCCAAAAAATTAAAAAGCTATGGCTCTCAGACTATGGAGACACTAAAACATCATTTTTTTGGTTTCAGAAATGCCATTATTGTGTAAAACATAAATAAGAAAAAGTATTCATATTGGGTATTGCCACGTCCGTAACGATCTGCTCTATAAAATTGTCACATGACCTAACCCCTCAGATGAACGCTGTAAAAAAAAAAAAAAAAACTGTTCCAAAACAGCCAATTTTTTGGCCACCTTGTCCCATAAAGTGTAATAATGAATGATCAAAAAATCCTATGTACCCAAAAATGGTACCAATAAAAACCTCAACTCTTTCTGCAAAAAATGAGCCCCTGCACAAGACAATCGGTAGAAAAATAAAAAACATATGGCGTTCAGAAACCAATCCAGCAAAATCTGCCTTCCAAAAACCATACGGTGTTCCTTTCCTTCTGCGCCCTGCCGTGCGCCCTTACATCAGTTTACGACCACATGTGGGGTGTTTCTGTAAACCGCAGAATCAGAGTAATAAATATTGAGTTTTGTTTGGCTGTTAACCCTTTATGTGTTAAAGAAAAAAATGTAATAAAATAGAAAATCTGCTAAAAAAAGTGAAATTTAGAAATTTCATCTCCATTTTCCTTTAAGTCTTGTGGAACACCTAAAGGGTTAATAACGTTTGTAAAATTGGTTTTAACCTCCCTGACGGTATTCCCGAGCCTGACTCGGGGTTAATTTTTGCTGCCAGGAGCGGTGGCTCGGGGTAACATTGCAGAGTCCCTTCACCTTCTGCCAGCGATGTTCTGCGCTGAGAGCGGACCTGCTGACGTCATAACATCACGTGGCACTCCTAGATCACGTGGATCGGAAACAGGAGAGCCACGATCTATTTCACATGTATCATGGAGCTCGCTAGGGTCAGCAGTGCACTAAAAAAACTCCTGCAGCCTTGTACTGAAACTGTTGGTGATGTGCTGTGAGGGATTGTACACCGCTGGGGGCAGCTGCATGGATGCTGAGGGAGGGGGTATCTTGTTGTATGTGGAGGGCAGCTACATGGATGCTGAGGGAGGGAGTATCTTGTTGTATGGGGTGGGGGACAGCTGCATGGATGCTGTGGGAGGAGGTAACTTGTTGTATGGGGGTGGCAGCTGCATGGATGCTGAGGGAGGGGGTAACTTGTTGTATGGGGGTGGCAGCTGCATGGATGCTAAGGGAGGGGGTATCTTGTTCTATACAGGAAGTGACGCAGCAGCACAGGAATCAGCTGCAGAAGGGTGTGCGCGGTGCTGCGCAAGCGCACATCCACTGGCTTAGGAAAGAATCATTGCAGCGCCGAGATAGAAGTACTTTGTGCACCGCGCATGCGCACTTAGGGGTATAGAGATTTTGCAGCGCACAATGTTGCATCAGATCTCCTTACCCCAGAGTGAGCACAAATCATCAGGATCATCAGTTCATCCTGATTTGATCTGATGATTTGTGCGCGCGTGCGCACTCAGGGGTAGGGAGATCTGATGCAACATTTTGCGCTGCAAAATCTCTATACCCCTAAGTGCACATGCGCGGTGCACAAAGTACTTCTATCTCTGCGCTGCAACGATTCTTTCCTAAGCCATTGGATGTGCGCTTGCGCAGCGCACACCCTTCTCCAGCGGATTCCTGTGCGGCCACGTCACTTCCGGTATAGACTTTTGGCAAGGTATAGAGATCTGGCAGAACACCAGCCGGCATTTAACTTCCTGGTTCCGTTCCCTGCGAGCAGCAGCTGCGCATGGGAGCGGAACTGGGCGGGAAATTCTAATAAATATAAACATAAAAAGTGACAAACACACATAAAATAGGTTATACATTGTAATCTGAGAGGATTACACTGTAGAACCTCAGATCTGACATTTGATGACTGTACAGTGCCCCTTGCCTGCCATTTTACTGTCATTTGTGCCCATAAAATATTTATGTAAAAAATGGTACCACTTTTGGTACAAAATTCCTGACATAATCATACCGCCAGGAAGGTTAAGTAACTTGAGGGGTGTAGTTTTCTACAATGGGGTCATTTATGGGGGGTTTCCACTATGTAAGCCCCACAAAGTGACTTCAGACCTGACCTAGTCCTTAAAAAGTGGGGTTTGGAAATTTTCTTAAAAATTTTAAGAATTGCTTCTAAACTTCTAAGCCTTGTAATGTCTTAAAAAAATAAAATAACATTTCCAAAATGATGCCAACATAAAGTAGACATGTGGGGAATGTTATGTAATAAATATTTTATGAGGTATCACTTTCTGTTTTAAAAAGCAGAGAAATTGAAATTGAGAAAATTGCAAATTTTTAAAAAATTTTGGTAAATTTGGGATTTAAAAAAAAAAAAAAGGAGATATATATTGACTCAAATTTATGACTGTCATGAAGTACAATGTGTCACGAGAAAACAATCTCAGAATGGCGTGGATAAGTAAAAGTGTTCCAAAGCTATTACCACTTAAAGTGACGCATGTCAGATTTGTAAATTTTGACCTGGACACTGGGGCATCAATGACCTTTGGTCTTGAAAGGGTTAAAGTGGAGTGAGCTGTCAGAGCAATGATAAATCTGGCCCTATGAGTCTCAAGCCCGTTCTTTAAGTTTCTGATATGTTCTTGGATCCTAGTTTTCAATTTTCTGGTTGTCCTGTCTACATATTGGAGGCCACACGGGCACTCCAATACATAGATGACCCCTGTATTTTCGCAATTGATGTTTCCTTTAATTTAAAAAACCTGATCTTTTTTTATTGGAACGGACTGTCTGTATTGCTGTCTGCTTCTTTTCTTTACTCCTGTTCTTGCATGGGAGACAGAACCCACACCAAGTAAATTTGCTCCGCTTTTTTTCTGCGGTATTTCTAGGTAAGGCACTGTATACCAAATGATTCCGGAGATTCGGAGCGCTCCTAAAAATAACATCCGGATACTTCAGAATTTATTTTCCTAAAATAGGATCGTTACTCAAGACCCTCCAATTCTTCCTCATGCCGTTCTTAAGCAAAGCTACACTCGTGTTGTACTGTGTCAAAAAGGTGAATCTAAAATCTTTATCTTTCCTGGTGACTCTTTCAACTCCTAATTTTGCGCTTTCCTCTATATCCTTACTGCACTTTTCCAATTCATCCTCTTCATAACCCTTCTCTAAAAAACGCTCCTTGATAAACTGGCTTTAATCTCTGTAGTCCTTAATTTCTGTACAGTTGTGATGGATCCTTTTAAATTGTCCAGACAAGCAAAAGAATAGCGGCACTCACCGCTGCCACAATGTTAGCTCTCCTTTCTGCGTTTTCTTGTTTAAAGCTGGACTAATATTTTCTCTTTCCCAAAGGGCCATAAACAAATTTGCTAAACTTGGGGTAAACTTCGCCCCTATTGCCGTCCCAGTGCATTGTAGATAATAAGTGTTATCAAACATAAAATAATTATGGCAAAGACAGAAATCGATGCAATCAAAAATACATTTCTTTTGATCTATATTCATAAGGGGGTCGCTATTTAATGCTTCTTCAACCCCTCTCAAACCAAGATCTTTTGGAATAATTGTATGAAGAGATGTTACATCTGCTGTCGCCAGCCACGTATCTGCACTTCTAGTCTCCAGACAAATGGGGCCTTAAAAGTAGAGTAAAGTCATCCAGTATATGAGAGGAACATTCTGGTGCCTTAAAGTATGAGTTCAGGTTTATGGATGTACTGTTCAGTTTGGTTAAATTGAAGTAAATCTGTCAGCAGATCTGTACCTAGGACAATGGCTGACCTGTTACATGTGCACTTGGCAGCTGAGGGCATCTGTGTTGGCCCCACGTTCATACGGTATGTGCCCGCATTGCTGAGAAAAATGTTTTAATATATGCAAATGATCCTCTAGGAGCCACGGGAGCATTGCCATTACACCTAGAGGCTCAGCTCTTTCTCTCTGAACCTGCCACGTCCTCTGCACTTTGAATGATAGGGCCAGGGGTGATGACGTTTAAACTGCCTGGCCCTGTCAAAGTGCATAGGGTGCAGCAGTTGCAGAGAGAGCAGAGCCTCTAGGTGTAATGACAACACCCCCGTTGCTCCTAAAGACTAATTTGCATATGTTAAAACATCATTTTTCTCGTGCACATATGAACATGGGACCAACACAGATGTCTTCAGCTGCCAAGCGCACATGTGACGGTCAGCCAGTGTCATAGGTATAAAGCTGCTGACAGATGCCCTTTAAAACCTGAAAACAAAGCTGTGGCCAATGTCTTTTTCACCCACCATGGAATCTTGTGACATTTTATAATAGCTATACAAGGGTTATTGCATGTGTTGATTACATTGTATAATTCCACGTCTAACTTCCTGTTTCTGATAAAAATGAAAAGAATAGATGTTATAAAGATTTTACACACGTGAGTTTTTTGTGGAAAGAGTTTTTTTTTTTTTTTATTAAAACGTTGTATATTGTGGTGACTTACTGAAGATAAAGACTGCATGTACATTATTGAGGCTTTCACTTTTTGAGTACTGTTAACCAAGAACATACAACCTTCTTCCAAATTCCCAGTCTGAGGGTCAATGATACATTCTCCATCAGAGCAGGAGCGTTTCTTGCAAACATACATGCCCACGATTTCAGAGGAACATCTGGAACAGAATAGAACACAATCTGAGAATGTCAAAGTCATTCTCATGTGACTTACACAAACAATACATCTATAAGGGCTCATATACAGGTCCTTCTCAAAAATTTAGCATATTGTGATAAAGTTCATTATTTTCTGTAATGTACTGATAAACATTAGACTTTCATATATTTTAGATTCATTACACACAACTGAAGTAGTTCAAGCCTTTTATCGTTTTAATATTGATGATTTTGACATACAGCTCATAAAAACCCCAAATTCCTATCTAAAAAAATTAGCATATCATGAAAAGGTTCTCTAAACGAGCTATTAACCTAATCATCTGAATCAACTAATTAACTCTAAACACCTGCAAAAGATTCCTGAGGCTTTTAAAAACTCCCAGCCTGGTTCATTACTCAAAACCGCAATCATGGGTAAGACTGCCGACCTGACTGCTGTCCAGAAGGCCATCATTGACACCCTCAAGCAAGAGGGTAAGACACAGAAAGAAATTTCTGAACGAATAGGCTGTTCCCAGAGTGCTGTATCAAGGCACCTCAGTGGGAAGTCTGTGGGAAGGAAAAAGTGTGGCAGAAAACGCTGCACAACGAGAAGAGGTGACCGGACCCTGAGGAAGATTGTGGAGAAGGACCGATTCCAGACCTTGGGGGACCTGCGGAAGCAGTGGACTGAGTCTGGAGTAGAAACATCCAGAGCCACCGTGTACAGGCGTGTGCAGGAAATGGGCTACAGGTGCCGCATTCCCCAGGTCAAGCCACTTTTGAACCAGAAACAGCGGCAGAAGCGCCTGACCTGGGCTACAGAGAAGCAGCACTGGACTGTTGCTCAGTGGTCCAAAGTACTTTTTTCGGATGAAAGCAAATTTTGCATGTCATTCGGAAATCAAGGTGCCAGAGTCTGGAGGAAGACTGGGGAGAGGGAAATGCCAAAATGCCTGAAGTCCAGTGTCAAGTACCCACAGTCAGTGATGGTCTGGGGTGCCATGTCAGCTGCTGGTGTTGGTCCACTGTGTTTTATCAAGGGCAGGGTCAATGCAGCTAGCTATCAGGAGATTTTGGAGCACTTCATGCTTCCATCTGCTGAAAAGCTTTATGGAGATGAAGATTTCACTTTTCAGCACGACCTGGCACCTGCTCACAGTGCCAACACCACTGGTAAATGGTTTACCGACCATGGTATTACTGTGCTCAATTGGCCTGCCAACTCTCCTGACCTGAACCCCATAGAGAATCTGTGGGATATTGGGAAGAGAAAGTTGAGAGACGCAAGACCCAACACTCTGGATGAGCTTAAGGCCGCTATCGAAGCCTCCTGGGCCTCCATAACACCTCAGCAGTGCCACAGGCTGATTGCCTCCATGCCACGCCGCATTGAAGCAGTCATTTCTGCAAAAGGATTCCCGACCAAGTATTGAGTGCATAACTGAACATAATTATTTGAAGGTTGACTTTTTTTGTATTAAAAACACTTTTATTTCATTGGTCAGATGAAATATGCTAATTTTTTGAGATAGGAAATTTGGGTTTTCATGAGCTGTATGCCAAAATCATCAATATTAAAACAATAAAAGGCTTGAACTACTTCAGTTGTGTGTAATGAATCTAAAATATATGAAAGTCTAATGTTTATCAGTACATTACAGAAAATAATGAACTTTATCACAATATGCAATTTTTTTTTTAGAAGGACCTGTACATGACCACCGTTTTCTCCAGCCCGTCCTCCATTTTTTCACAGCGTGCTGCCAGGAGCACCCCCAGGTTTTTTTATAATGCCCACAGTAGTTTATCCCTGCATTTATAATACTCCCCTGTAATACCCCAGTATTTTTTTTTAAATGTTACTTAAGAAAAATAGATACACAAAAGTGTACAATACATGCAAAAGCTGAGGTATCTAATGCCTGCACCCTGCTCCCCGTGTCAGTGTATGGACAAAATTCATTTTGTAGAATTCTGTCACAAAATGACCTTCTGTGCAAACAAAAATACATTCTTTGCAGAAATTTTGTGCGAAAAATTGACAATCTGTGCGACATAATGACATTGTCACTAAATGAAATTTTGTGCTACAAAATAAAATTCTGTGTGACAAAATGGCATTTTGTGCCACAAAATTAGTTTCTGTGTCAGAAAATGACTAGAGATGAGCGAATCGAAGTTGACGAAGTGGAATTCGATCCTAATTTCTGGAAAAATTCAATTTGCACAGAAGTCGAATTTCCTCGCGCTTCGTGGTAAGAAATCGCATTTTTTCCTAAAATGGCTGATGCACATGGAGCAAAGAACTCTGGGAACGAGGGATCACCCACAATGCCATGCATGCAGCCAATCAGCAGCCAGCCCTCTGTGATGTCACAGCCCTATAAATAGCCTCAGCCATCTTGGATTTAGCCATTTTCCAGTGTACTTAGTGCAGAGAGAAACGTCAGCAGGTGCTAGGGACAGTGCTAGGAAAGACTTTATTGAGCTGAAAAAACGATTTGCAAGTTCAGGGAAAGATCATTAGAAGTGTAGGGAAAGGATAGGGAGGAATCATCTACACTATAAAAGTAGAAGAGGGTGCAATAGGAGAGTATACAGCCTGGGTAATAGGAGTGATTCTATTACACCTTGCTGCACTAACTGGGGATCCAAATTGCAGTTATGCTGCTGCTTTTAGGTTTGCACTATATTATAGCCCAGCAATTCCAGCAAACCTTGCTTCTTATTGGGGTACAAGTGCTGTGTAATACAGCCATTTACGGGGTGTATTAATAGGAAATATAGGTACGTCTTAGGAAAAATAAGTTAACACACATGCTTTATGAGACGTGTTATCTAAACTAAATGCGTTAAGCAAACACCTTCAACTGCTTTTCAATGGCTATTGTTTCAATATAACACAATGAGTTAAGAAATTTGAGTTAAAGTCTGTGTGTTAACCCTGCTACATCTGTACGTGTTATTAGCCGTTCTGCAGTGAATTTGCATTGTCATACAGCCATTGTTGCGGTGTATTAATAGGAAAAATAGGTATGTGTTATTAGCCGTTCTGCTGTGAATTTACATTGTCATACTGACACTCCCGTGACAGGTGCTAGGAGATCAGAGAGACTGGCAACACGTGGGTTAATCTGACTGGTTCCTTGTGGATCATTTGTGTCTGTGTTGTTTTGATAATAAACCATACCTCTTGCAGGTGTTGTTGGTTTGGTCATTTAACTCCCCCTATCTATTACTGCTTACCCCTTCTGGGGGTGCGGTTTATAGCTTCACAGTTTCTGAACTCTTTTTGGATCTCGGTTGAGCTCCTGGCACTGCTTTTGCTCCACGTGAAGTTAAGTGTCGTCTTCCCGATTTGTATTTTGTTTGTTGTATTTCCCTGTCTTTTGAATTTAGGTCTGAGGGAGACTCCTGTTCATCCTTCTGGTGGAGGAATAAGTTGTCTCAAGTCCTGTCACTATACCAGGGCCCTACTGGGTGTGTTAGGGCTCTAGGTTCCTGTGTATGAACTTTCCTACCATCGAGGTCAGTTCATACTGATAGGTAGTCAGGACTTGAATTAGGGTTGTTCTAGGAGGTGACCTTCTCTTTTACCCTAGTTTCCAGGCCTAGTTTCTGTCTCCTTTCCTCCTTTGCACAGTGTGGACATCTGTGACATTATAATGTCACCTATTGTATTGACAATTCTCTTAATACAACTTTTTCTGTTGTAACTACCAAGAATTTACCCTCTTTTATATCTGAGTTTGCCGACGTGTTTTCTGAGAGTGGATGCAAGGAGTTACCTCCACAACGGGAATATGATTGTCCTATCAATCTTATTCCCGGAGTTAAGTTGCCTAAGTCTAGGTTGTACAGTCGTGGCCAAAAGTTTTGAGAATGACACAAATATTAGTTTTCACAAAGTTTGCTGCTAAACTGCTTTTAGATCTTTGTTTCAGTTGTTTCTGTGATGTAGTGAAATATAATTACACGCACTTCATACGTTTCAAAGGCTTTTATTGACAATTACATGACATTTATGCAAAGAGTCAGTATTTGCAGTGTTGGCCCTTCTTTTTCAGGACCTCTGCAATTTGACTGGGCATGCTCTCAATCAACTTCTGGGCCAATTCCTGTCTGATAGCAACCTATTTTTTCATAATCACTTCTTGGAGTTTGTCAGAATTGGTGGGTTTTTGTTTGTCCACCCGCATCTTGAGGATTGACTACAAGTTCTCAATGGGATTAAGATCTGGGGAGTTTCCAGGCCATGGACCCAAAATGTCAAAAGTTATCACTTTTTCCTTATGGCATGGTGCTCCATCGTGCTGGAAAATGCATTGTTCTTCACCAAACTGTTGTTGGATTGTTGGAAGAAGTTGCTGTTGGAGGGTGTTTTGGTACCATTCTTTATTCATGGCTGTGTTTTGGGGGGGAAATTGTGAGTGAGCCCACTCCCTTGGATGAGAAGCAACCCCACACATGAATGGTCTCAGGATGCTTTACTGTTGGCATGACACAGGACTGATGGTAGCGCTCACCTTTTCTTCTCCGGACAAGCCTTTTTCCTGATGCCCCAAACAATCGGAAAGAGGCTTCATCGGAGAATATGACTTTGCCCCAGTCCTTAGCAGTCCATTTACCATACTTTCTGCAGAAGATCAATCTGTCCCTGATGTTTTTTTTGGAGAGAAGTGGCTTCTTTGCTGCCCTTCTTGACACCAGACCATCTTCCAAAAGTCTTCGCCTCACTGTGCGTGCAGATGCGCTCACACCTGCCTGCTGCCATTCCTGAGCAAGCTCTGCACTGGTGCCACTCCGATCCAACAGCTGAATCCTCTTTAGGAGACGATCCTGGCGCTTGCTGGACTTTCTTGGACGCCCTGAAGCCTTCTTAACAAGAATTGAACCTCTTTCCTTGAAGTTCTTGATGATCCTATAAATTGTTGATTGAGGTGCAATCTTAGTAGCCACAATATCCTTGCCTGTGAAGCCATTTTTATGCAATGCAATAATGGCTGCACGCGTTTCTTTGCAGGTCACCATGGTTAACAATGGAAGAACAATGATTTCAAGCATCACCCGCCTTTTAACAGGTCAAGTCTGCCATTTTAACCCAATCAGCCTGACATAATGATCTCCAGCCTTGTACTCGTCAACATTCTCACCTGAGTTAACAAGACGATTACTGAAATGATCTCAGGAGGTCCTTTAATGACAGCAATGAAATGCAGTGGAAAGTTTTTTTTGGGATTAAGTTAATTTTCATGGCAAAGAACGACTATGCAATTCATCTGATCACTCTTCATAACATTCTGGAGTATATTCAAATTGCTTTTATAAAAACTTAAGCAGCAACTTTTCCAATTTCCAATATTTATGTAATTCTCAAAACTTTTGGCCACGACTGTATAACCTTTCTGAACCTGAAAGACAGGCCATGAGAGAGTATATAACCGAGAGTTTGGCCAAAGGACATATAAGCCCTTCCAAGTCTCCAGTGGCAGCAGGGTTCTTTTTTCTTAAAAAGAAAGACGGAGGTCTTTGGCCATGTCTGGATTTCTGTGAACTTAATCGGATTACTGTCCATGATCCTTGCCCTCTTCCTTGCCCTTGATTCCCGATTTGTTTAGCCAGATTATTGGCGCCAAGGTGTTCTCCAAGTTGGACCTAAGGGGGGCATATAATCTGGTTAGGATCAAGGAAGGGGATGAATGGAAGATGGCTTTTAATGCCTTTCGGGTTGACCTATGCTCCTGCGGTCTTCCAACACTTTGTGAATGACATTTTTTATCACCTGGTGGGAAGTTTTGTAGTCTTGTATTTAGATGACATTCTAATTTATTCTCCAGACGTGGAAACACATCAGGATCATGTGAGACAGGTGTTAGAGATCCTAAGGGACAATAAATTGTAGGCAAAATTAGAGAAATGTGTTTTTGCTGTACACAAGGTGCAGTTTTTCGGTTACCTGCTGTCATCTTCGGGTTTTCAAATGGATCCAGGGAAAGTTCGTACTGTATTGAACTGGGATTAACCCTAAAATCTGAAGGCTCTTATGATGTTTTAGGGTTCACCAACTATTACCGAAAATGTATTTCAAATTATTCGACAATAGTGAAACCCTTTAATGACATGACTAAGAAAGGGACGGATGTCTCAGTGTGGTCTGATTCGGCGTTGCAAGCCTTTTCTGCGATTAAGGAATGCTTCTCTTCTGCCCCTATATTGGTGCAGCCGGATGTATCAAATCCTTTCATTGTGGAAGCGGATGCGTCTAAGGTGGGGGTAGGAGCAATTTAGTTTTTTTTCCAACCACCGTGTCTTTGTGCGACACAGAAAAGGTGAACGGATGGACTCTACATGCCTGGTTCCCACCGTGAAGCATGGAGGAGGAGGTGTGATGGTGTGGGGGTGCTTTTCTGGTGACACTGTTGGGGATTTATTCAAAATTGAAGGCATACCGAACCAGCATGGCTACCACAGCATCTTGCAGCGGCATGCTATTCCATCCGGTTTGCGTTTAGTTGGACCATAATTTATTTTTCAACAGGACAATGACCCCAAACACACCTCCAGGCTGTGTAAGGGCTATTTGACCATGAAGGAGAGTGATGGGGTGCTGCGCCAGATGACCTGGCCTCCACAGTCACCGGACCTGAACCCAATCAAGATGGTTTGGGGTGAGCTGGACCGCAGAGTGAAGGCAAAAGGGCCAACAAGTGCTAAGCATCTCTGGGAACTCCTTCAAGACTGTTGGAAGACCATTTCAGGTGACTACCTCTTGAAGCATCAAGAGAATGCCAAGAGTGTGCAAAGCAGTAATCAAAGCAAAAGGTGGCTACTTTGAAGAACCTAGAATATGACATATTTTCAGTTGTTTCACACTTTTGTGTTATGTATATAATTCCACATGGGTTAATTCATAGTTTTGATGCCTTCAGTGTGAATCTACAATTTTCATAGTCATGAAAATAAAGAAAACTCTTTGAATGAGAAGGTGTGTCTAAACTTTTGGTCTGTACTGTATGTCCTTCACGGCCCACTGGGTAAATGTTGTTCCTGCTCAGCCACACCAGCAACATGAAGAAAACCACAGAAACAAGATAATAATGCACTTATTAAAGCAGATGCAAGCACTATATATGGACTAAGTCCTCACCCTGATATGATAATGTCTGAGACACTTAGTCAATATATTTTGATCAAAACACATCTAAGCCCGCCACCAAGCGTCAAGGTGGTCTCAGGTCAGGCGGGTCCTACGCTAAACCTACCTAAGCCGTTGGGCTTCTATGTTCAGGAGCGCAGACCCCGCACACCAGCAACATGGCCAGATGATGGCACTGCCGCCTCCACGATCTCAAGCTGTGGATCCTGCGCCAATGTCCTCCGCTGCTGCCTCCTTATCCTCCACCTTGTCTTCAGCCTCCACTGCAGGCACAATTTGGAGTGCCCCTGCAGCATACCACATGTGCAGGGCACAGCAGTGTCACACTGTTCTGCACCTATTTTTCTTGGGCACAGGGAAGAAACTGCTCTGCATCCTCAATCAAGAAATGTAATCCTGACTTTCTCCTCGCCAACTTAAAATCAGAACCCTGGTCACCGACAATAGGAAGAACATGATGTCAGCGCTGCGTCAAGGAGGGCTGAGCCATGCGCCCTGCATGGCGCACGTGTTTAATCTGGTTGTAAAGCGGTTCATGAAGTCTTCCAACATCTGCAAGACATTCTGAAAATGGCCAGGAAACTGTGCATGCACTTCAGCCACTCCTACACTGCAAAACACACCCATCTTGAGCTGCAAAGGCAGAATGGTGTTCCCCATCGGCTGATATGCGACATTTCCACCCATTGGCACTCCACCCTCCATATGTTGGACCGACTATATGTACTCACCTGTGCAACTTCGATGTTAGCCAGTGGCAGCTCATGTGTGACACCTGCCGTTTGAGCAGGTGTCACGCATGAACTACTCACCAGCAGCTAGACATGGAGCAGAACCGGAACCAAGTTGTGGCATACTTGGAGTGCACCCTGCCACCCCACATCAAGGATCCCCTGGACTACTGGGCAGCCAAACTCGATTTGTGGCCGCAACTGGCCGAGTTTGCCCTGGACAAGCTTTCCTGCCTGACCAGCAGTGTGGCATTAGAGCGGATGTTTAGTGCGGCAGGGGCCATAGTGGACCCCAAGGAGAACTCGCCTGTCCACCCAAATTGTGGAGAAACTGACCTTTGTGAAGATGAGTCAGACGTGGATCAGCCAGGATTTCCATACACCAGTGCCTGATGCATCAGACTAGATCATCCATGGTGCCACACCCAAACTTTGTCAAAAGAGACCTGTTTCTTCTGGCTAAATGCTCCAGCTACTATTCTGATGCTGCCACCCGCCTGATGCCACACACCTGCTGCCAGGTTCTCCTACTGCCACCCACCATCTTCAGCTGTTACTGATATTGCCCCCACCTCCCCACTCTGTCACTGGGCCACTCTGTGGTCTCCTCATGCTGCTGCCACCTCACCACTCTGTGGTCTTCTGATGCTTTTGCCACCTCACCCCTCTGTTACTGGGCCACTGTGTTGATGACTCATGCGATTCCTCATGCAATTCCCAACCTCACCGCTCTGTGACTGAGCCACTGTGTTGACTCCTCATGCTGGGAGGAGTTCTAGGTGTGACGCTAACACTGACCTGTAAGGCTGAGTTCACATTTGAGTTATTTGGTCAGTTTTGGCCCATAACTGACCAAATAAGTGGCCTATCATCTGCGGTTCATACTGACTCACAGTATTGTTCCACTACCACAGCAGACTCCCTATGCGTGTTTCTGCAAGACACAGTGTTCTACACCACTATACAGGCTCTGCAGCCAGGAAATAGCAGTTTTTTTTATGAGATTCGCCACAAAAAAATTCGGATCTAATCAAATCTTTTTGGAAAATTCGGTGAACTGACCGAATCAAATTTTTTTGAAATTCGCTCATCTCTAAAAATGACATTTTGTGAGACAAATTGAAGCGTGTGACAAAATTCTATTCTATTTAGCAAAATGACATTCTGTGTGACAAAATGACATTGTGCCCAAAAATTTTAATTTTATGCTACAAAATGACATTCTGTGGAAGAAAATTCTTTCACAAAATGACATTTTGTGCCACAAAATAAAATTTTATGCTACAAAATAAAATTCTGTGACAAATATCTGTCAAACTAACCAATGTGTCACAAAATAACATTCTTTGTAAAAATGTTTGTCAAAATGACACAAATGAATTCTGTCACAAAGTAACAGAATTAGGACAAAATGAAGGAAATTATTTTTGTGTCACAAAATAATAGTCTATGTGACAAAATCAATTCTGTGTGACAAAAAGATTTCTGTAGAGACAAAATTAATTCTGTGATTACTGATTCATTATATACAATATTATATGTCACAGAACACATTTTGTGTCACAAAATGCATTGCGCGCAAACGGCACCCTGTAATGAGCGTGCCACGCAATAAGTGTACCATGTAGTGTGAACAGAGAAATACATGAGTGTTGATTTCCACCTGTGACAGAAGTGCTGCAATAAACCTGCATCTCCCAGCCTGGATCCTGGTGCAGGCTGTTGTGATGAGGTCATTGTGCCACCTGCACCCCGGTGCAGACAATCACGATGACTTCTGAGATCCTGCGCAGGTGCGACCCCCTGTGCTTACTGTCTCATAGGCTTCAGTCCTGGTGGCTTATAAGTGTAAAAGGTAGGGATCAGAGACATAGGCTCCCATCTGCCACCCCCTAATGGCAGATAAGGCCCTGCCCAGTTCTCTTATAGGTCGCAGCCCCCTGTGGCCTGACAGAGTGAATGGCAGGGTAGGGAGGCAGGCCGATGCCAGGCACCTCTTTGCCAATTGCCACCCGAGGCACATGTCCCCATGAAAGCTACTCCACTGCTCCGTCCGCTGTGAATTTTCCAGCTCTGGCATACTGCTGCTCAGCTACTATTCTTCTAAATGGAAGCTGAGCTGCAGTACACTGACACGGCCATTACATAGTGAACAGATCCATTTTATAGTTTTCTGCATCGGCAGCTGACCGAAACAGCTGTTCGGTGGGCAGGGGCGGATTGGCCATAGAACTTACAGGGAAATTTCCCAGTGGGCCAATGCCCAGGGGGTCGCCTGGGCCCTTCTCACGGCCGGACAGTGGAAGTTTTTGGGGATGTATTTTGTGCTGCTGGCAGTATTTTGTGATGGACTGTGGTATTTGGCTCTGTTGAGGTGGTATAATGTGCCACAATATGGTTTTGCTGGCCCTGCCTTCCATTAATTTGGACCCAACTAGAAAACAGGCCCACTTTTAGTATTTTTTCAGGGCCACTTTAAGTTCCCAGTTTGCCCTTGTCGGCGGGGTTGCCAAGTATCAGACCTCTATCAATCTGATATTGATGACCTACCCAGAGGATGTCACAAATATCTGAATCCCAAAAAAAGTGATGTGAAAAGCTATTCTTTTTCCATGTAAAGAACGGGGAAAATGTTAGAGAAACCCTTTATTAATCCCTTCAAGACCAAGCCAGTTTTCACTATAAGAACCAAGCCACATTTTTCAAATCTGACATATTACACTTTATGTGGTAATAACTCTAGAATGTTGGACTCCTCCTGAGGAAGCGAACTATACGCGAAACGTGCGTTGAGGAGCGCCTTCGCCCTGACAGCAGCCCCTGCAACACCGGTATGTCTTACCTTCATTTTGTACACCTCCTGGCTCTTTTGATCTGTGTGGTTTGAGCCTTGATAGTGTGGCCAACAGTTGTAAGGGAGGCATACTTGCACTTGAGATAGGTTTTTGTATTGTATACCCTTCTGCTTGACTACATTTATTAGGAGTTTTGTTCCATGTGTTATAGATCAAGGGGGTATATCTCTCAGCATTATTGTGATGGGACTGCTGGCAGGACGATGTATGACTGTGTCATGTCCCTGCTAATTTATATTTATGTATTGTAAAGTATGTCACTTTTTATTGAGATATGAATAAAATAGATTTTTTATCATTGGATATTAGTGTGGTTGCACTTCATTTCTGTTGTGTAATTATTTAGTAAACGTCATTTTTTATTTAAGAAAATTTCCAAAACCCACTTTTTTAAGGACCAGTTCAGTTATGAAGTGACTTTGTGGGGGCTTACATAGTAGAAACCACCCATAAATTTCCCCATTTTACATAACTACACCCTTCAAGTTATTCAAAACTGATTTTACAAAATTTGTTAACCCTTTAGGTGTTTTTACATCAGACTTGGGACGCTAAAACGAAAACAAAAAATCTTTATTGATTAAGTATACATTATTTAAAAAATGTAAGGGAATATACTAAACTGTTCTTCAAATACTAGTCAGTAGTGCAGGACTGAAACACAGATATGGAGGAGGACTCCATTAGGCCTCATGCACACGACAGTATTTTTTCACGGTCCGCAAAAACGGGGTCCGTAGGTCCGTGATCCGTGACCGTTTTTTCGTCCGTGGGTCTTCCTTGATTTTTGGAGGATCCACGGACATGAAAAAAATGTCGTTTTGGTGTCCGCCTGGCCGTGCGGAGCCAAACGGATCCGTCCTGAATTACAATGCAAGTCAATGGGGACGGATCCGTTTGACGTTGACACAATATGGTGCAATTGCAAACGGATCCGTCCCCCATTGACTCAATGTAAAGTCAGGAGTCCCTTTTATACCATCGGATCGGAGTTTTCTCCAATCCGATGGTATATTTTAACTTGAAGCGTCCCCATCACCATGGGAACGCCTCTATGTTAGAATATACTGTCAGATATGAGTTACATCGTGAAACTCAGATCCGACAGTATATTCTAACACAGAGGCGTTCCCATGGTGATGGGGACGCTTCAGGTTAGAATATACTAAAAAACTGTGTACATGACTGCCCCCTGCTGCCTGGCAGGTGCTGCCCCCCCCCCCCCTGTTTTTAACTCATTGGTGGCCAGTGCGGCCGGCCCCCCCCCTCCCCCTCTGTAGTTAACTCATTGGTGGCCAGTGGGCCCCCCCTGCCTCCCCTGTAGTTAACTCGTTGGTAACTCATTAGGCAATGCACCGCACAGACCTGTCACTTACCAGTAGGAGGAGCTCCCGGCCGGACACAGACATCGCAGCTCGCAGGTAAGTATGATGCTTCTACAAATTGCTAAGTAACCATGGCAACCGGGACTGCAGTAGCGTCCCGGTTGCCATGGTTACCGATCGGAGCCCCAGCTATTAAACTGGGACTCCGATCGGTACTCTCCACTGCCACCAATGATAGGGGGGAGATTTTAATTAGGAGGGGGAGGGAGGGGAGAGGGCCCACTGGCCACCAACGAGTTAACTACAGGGGAGGGAGGGGGGGGCCCACTGGCCACCAATTAGTTAACTACAGGGGAGGGAGGGGGGGGGCCCACTGGCCACCAATGAGTTAACTACAGGGGAGGGAGGGGGGGGCTGGCTACCAACGAGTCAGGGGGTGGCTACCAACGAGTCAGGCAGCAGGGGGCAGTCATGTACACAGTTCTTTTAGTATATTCTAACCTGAAGTGTCCCCATCACTATGGGAACGCCTCTGTGTTAGAATATACTGTCGGATCTGAGTTTTCACAAAGCGAAAACTCAGCTCTGAAAAAGCTTTTATGCAGACGGATCTTCGGATCCGTCTGTATGAAAGTTACCTACGGCCACGGATCACGGACTCGGATGCCAATCTTTTGTGCATCCGTGTTCTTTCACGGACCCATTTACTTGAATGGGTCCGTGAACCGTTGTCCGTCAAAAAAATAGGACAGGTCATATTTTTTTGACGGACAGGATACACGGATCACGGTCTTGGCTGCAAAACGGTGCATTTTCCGATTTTTCCACGGACCCATTGAAAGTCAATGGGTCCGCAAAAAAAACTGAAAACGGCACAACGGCCACGGATGCACACAACGGTCGTGTGCATGAGGCCTTAATCTGATTCATTACCCCCACAACTGAGGGCTATTGTGGCCTGCACCATTTCTCATTCGCCACAGCATTGACTTCGCTTAATAAAGAGCCCAAAGACAAATGCTGTGAACTAATTCCAAAGACACTGACTGAATACAATGTTTCCAGGAGATACTAAGTGATTTAGTTTTGTATCAAATTAAACGGCTAAACACACCACTCACGCTGCAAGTACACGCAGCTGGCCTCAGCCTAAGTATCCTATGTATTCAGTCAGGGATTCTAAAAAATGTAATGCTACTAACTTATTATATAAAGACAACTAGACTATGCTAACTGTTCATTTTCTTGGCTCGACGCGTTTCCTACAATCATCCTCAGGAGCCATGTACTAAGAAGCATAGTATGGTACATAAATCTTAGAGCAACAACGCGCTGCCCTCCAGTATATAAAGGCAGCGCTCCGGCACTAGTGCAGCTGTGAAGCGGCCGCCCCAACAGCGAATATATAAACCTATAATCCCTCCCATAATGATCAGGTACCACGCCCACCCAGCGTCACATGATCGGAGCAGATCGCTCCTACTTAGATACACTGGCTCAAACAGTGGGGGACCTAGAATCGGGGACAAACCTCTCATTTTAACTAGGGATCATATAGGCGATTTTTTAATTGGCATGGAGGCTCATACAATAAGAACAAGATGATGAGGATACGTACAGTTTGTACTGATAGATGGTAATAGGCTGTGATACATAAGATGTATAATGTCCTATGGATGTCAATATAAGGGTACTTTCACACTAGCGTTTTTCTTTTCCGGCACTGAGTTCCGTCCTAGGGGCTCAAATCCGGAAAAGAACTGATCAGTTTTATCCTAATGCATTCTGAATGGAGAGTAATCCGTTCAGGATGCATCAGGTTGTCTTCAGTTCAGTCTTTTTGACTGATCAGGCTTTTCAGAAAACCGTAGCATGTTGTATTTTTACCTCCGGCCAAAAATCCTGAACACTTTGACTGAACGCCGGATCCGGTCTTTTTCCCATTGACTTGCATTAACGCCGGATCCGGCGCCGTGTGTTCAGTCAAACCAGATCCGGATTTTGCATGTTAAACCCGAAAAATGTGAAAAAAAAGTTAAAGTCCATAAATGGCGGATCCGTTTTTTCCAATGCATTTTTTCATTGTGATCAAAATCCTGATCAGGATTAAAATGTAATCCGTTTTCACACGTTTTTCCGGATCCGGCGGGCAGTTCCGGTGTCGGAATTGAACGCCGGATTTAAACAACGCTAGTGTGAAAGTAGCCTAAAATATGATATTATAATCAACATATAATCTGATCATGACTCATGTTGTTATGTGAAAACAGCAGATGTGACATATACAATATCAGATAGTGTGCCAATCCTTCAATATCCTCACCCATAAAAAAATGGAGATAAATAGAACATCGTTATTGCACCACTATATAATGTAATACGTAAACATTCAGGACAACAAATTCCATGTAATCACAGCCCCCGGGGGGTTAGTCAATATGTTGTGTGACCCCATCTTTCATTGAGGGATCCCCCTAAATGTAAATATGTTGATGGCAATCACCCTATTTACAATAATAAAAAAAATAAAAATAATTATAATCCCTGACTGAGTACAAAGGATACTTAGGCTGAGGCCAGCTGCGTGTACTTGCAGCGTGAGTGGTGTGTTTAGCCGTTTAAATTTGATACAAAACTAAATGTTTTAGTATCTCCTGGAAACATTGTATTCATTCAGGGTTTTTGGAATTAGTTCACATCATTTGTCTTTGGGCTCTTTATTAGGCCTCATGCACACGATCGTATGTATTTTGCCGTCCGCAAAAAATGGACCAGCAAAAAATACGGATGACATCCGTGTGCATTCTGTATTTTGCGGAACAGAACAGCTGGCCCTTCATAGAACAGTACTATCCTTGTCCGACAATAATAGGACATACGGAAATGGAATGCACACAGAGTAACTTCCATTTTTTTTGCGGACCCATTGAAGTAAAAGGTTCCACATATGGTCCGCAAAAAAAACATGGAAAGAAAATACATTTGTGTGCATGAACCCTTAAGCAAAGTCAATGCTGTGGCGAATAAGAAATGGTGCAGGCCACAATAGCCCTCAGTTGTGGGGGTAATGAGTCAGATTAATGGAGTGATCCTAATCTGGCTCCATATCTGTATTTCAGTCCTGCACTATTGACTAGTATTTGAAGAACTGTTTAGTACATTCCCTTCCATTTTTTTAATAATTTATACGTAATCAATAAAGATTTTTTGTTTTCGTTATAGCGTCCCAAGTCTAATGTAAAAATACAATAATTATAGGTGACGTAAACCAGTTTGGGCACAACTAGCCTTTTGTGAGCCTTAACCCTTTAGGTGTTCCACAAGAATGAAAGGAAAATGGAGGTGAAAATTCTAAATTTCACTTTTTTGCAGATTTTCCATTTTAATGTATTTTTCCCTGTAACACAGCAAGGTTTAACAGCCAAAGAAAACTCAAATATTTATTACCCTAATTCTGCAATTTACAGAAACACCCCATATGTGGTCGTAAACTGCTGTATCGGTACACGGCAGGGTGCAGAGGGAAAGGAGCGCCATATGGGTTTTGGAGGGCAAATTTCACTGGGATCATTTTAAGTTGCCATGTCACATTTGAAGACCCCCTTATGCACCCCTAGAGGAGAAACTCCCAAAAAGTGACCCCATTTTGTAAACTACGGGATGAGGTGGTACTATTGTGGGGTACATATGATTTTTGATTGCTCGATATTACGCTTTTGTGAGGCAAGGTAAACAAAAAATGGCTGTTGCGGCACAGTTTTAATTTTTAGTTTTTTACGTAGTTCTCCTGACAAGATAGATCACGTGTTACTTTTATAGAGCAGGTTGATATGGACGCGACAATACCAAATATGTGTATTTTTTTTGTTTCAGTTTTACATAATAAAGCATTTTCATTTTCTAAAAGATACATTTCTTTTTTTTTTATGCCGATCGTTTTGTGCAGGGGCTCTTTTTTTGCAGGAAGAGCTGACATTTTTCATGTATTTCAGTTTTACCCAATAAAAGCATTTTTGGGGAAAAAAAAATCATGTTTTAGCATTTTCTGAAGGCCATTTTTTTTATTTTTTGGGCAATTGTCTTATGTAGGGGCTTATTTTTTGCAGGAAGAGAAGACAGTTTGGTACTATTTTGGGTTGCATATGACTTTTTGATCGCTTGATATTACACTTTTTGTGATGAAAGGTGAGAAAAAAATTGCATTTTTTATATTGTTCACCTTAGGGGGTAAGTCATATAATATTTTTTATAGAGCAAGTCATTACAGACCTGGAGATACCTAATATGTCTACTTTTTTTTTATTTATTTCAGTTTTACACTATAAAAGCATATTTGAAGAAAAAAATCTTGTTTTAGTGTCTCCATTTTATGAAAGACATATTTTAATTGTTTGGGCAATTGTCCTATGTAGGGGCTCATTTTTTGCAGTAAAAGATGACGGTTTGATTGGTACTATATTGGGGTACATATGTCTTTTTGATCGCTTGGAATTACACTTTTGATGTATGGTGACAAAAAAATTGCATTTTTGGTAGTTTTTTTTTATGGTGTTCATCTGAGGGGTTAGGCCATGTGATATTTTTATAGAGCTGCTTGTTATGGACATGGCAATATCTAATATGTATAAACATTATTTCAGTTTTACACTATAAAAGCATTTTTGAAGGAAAAAAAAAATCATGTTTTAGTGTCTCCATTTTCTGAAAGCCATATTTTTTTTGTTTTCGTATGATTGTCTTAGGTAGAGTCTAATTTTTTGTGGGAAGAGATGACAGTTTGATTGGTACCATTTTGGTGTGTGTATGACTTTTTGATCGCTTGGTATTACACTTTTTGTGATGAAGAGGACAAAAAAAAATAGCATTTTTGGCATTTTTTTTTTTTATGGTGTTCACCTGAGGGGATAGAACATGTGATAGTTTTATAGAGCAGAGGATTACGGACTCGGTGATACCTTATATGTCTTTTTTACATTTATTTCAGTTTTACACAATAAAAGCATCTTTAAAGAAAAATAAATAATGTTTTAGTGTCTCCATTTTCTGAAAGCCATATTTTTTTTATCTTTTAGGCAATTGTCTTAGGTAGGGTTTCATTTCTTGTGGGAAGAGATGATGGTTGGATTGGTACTATTTTGAGGTACATATACCTTTTTGATCGCTTGGAATTACACTTTTTGTAATGTAAGGTGAAAAAAATTCCATTTTTTTCAAATAAATTATTATTATATATTTTTTTTACGGCATTCACCTGAGGTATAGATTATGTGACATTTTTATAGAGCACGTCGTTACAGATGCGGCGATACCTAATATGTCATTTTATTTATTTTTTTAAACACTATTTTATGGTGAGAGGGCCTTTTTTTCTTTTTACTTGAAATTTAAATTTTATTATAAAAAAACACTTTTTTTTTAACTTTTTCTATTTGTCCCACTGTGGGACTTCAACTTTTCAGGGTTTGATCCCGGTTTCAATTCGGTACCATACATTCTGCATTGTACTGAATTGAATTGCACAGTAAAACGCTGACAGTTGCCTAGGAGGCCCAGCCCTTAGGTTGGATCTCCTGGGCTTCCGTAGCTGGCAGGCTCTGATGCCTGTGCAAGGCATCAGGGCTGCCATGGCAACCATCGGCCCCCTGTCAGTGCAGTGCGGGGGGCTGATGGAAACAGAGGTAGCCCCCTACCTCTGTAAACCCCCCACATGCCGCAGTCAACGCTAACTGCGGCATGTGAAAGGGTTAATCCGCCGGCATCACCGCATACAGCGATGCTGGCAGATGCAGCAGGAGACAGGCAGAAACAGCCGGGCCCTTGCTGCGGATCGGGCGGGTGCGGCAAGAAGCCGTATTCCATCACGTACATGTACGTGAGAATGCGTGAAGGGGTTAATGTATGTATTTTACCAGTCACTCACTGTAAAAAGCCTCAGGTAAGGCAAAGGTAAGGTGTGAGAACAATAAATCCCTGAATACTTCAGGTTTCGTTTTGTCCTTAAGAGCGCAAGAAAGTGATTTGTAGAGTAAAAAGGCGTTGGTCACGTTATTTACAGTCATGTGATTACACCAATATGCTTCACAACTCTTTACTACCAGTGAGTGTAAAATTCCACCAATAAATCTCAACAATATTTACAAAAGGATGTACAAAGAGAAGCACGTCGGCTACAAACATCCTTGATTTCATGTATGCTGTAAATATACAGATCAGCCATAACATTGAAATCAAGTGAAATGGCATTGATTCTATTGTAAAAAACAGCATCTGTCAGGGGCTGGGATATATTGGGCAGGAAGTGAACAGTCAGTTCTTGAAACTGATGCGTTGGAAGCAGGTAAAATCGGCAAGATTAAGGTTCCGAGTGTTTTTAAAGAGCAGATTTGTACCTATGAAACTGGCTGACC
The DNA here is from genome assembly GCF_014858855.1 of Bufo gargarizans. Classification (NCBI taxonomy): domain Eukaryota; kingdom Metazoa; phylum Chordata; class Amphibia; order Anura; family Bufonidae; genus Bufo; species Bufo gargarizans. The sequence goes on along the minus strand of NC_058086.1, from coordinate 153,054,844 downwards.
TCTTACATGTGCACTTGGCAACTGAAGACATCTGTGTTGGTCTCATATTTATATGTGCCCGCATGGCTGAGAAAAATTAAAAGGGGTTGTCCCACAAAAAAAAATTCTACAATTTTAAAACCAACATCTGGATCTTAATACTTTTCTAATTGCATGTAATAAAAAAAAAATTGTATAGCCGGTGAGTAGAGATGAGCGAATTTTTTAAAAATTCGATTCGGCCTGTTCACCGAATTTTTAAAAGAAATTCAGTTCGATCCGAATTTATTTGTGGCGAATCGCGTTAAAAACAGCTATTTCCTGGCTGCAGAGAGCTTTTATAGTGGTGTAGAACACTGTGCCTTGCAGTAGCACGCGTAGGGAGTCTGCTGTGGTAGTGAAACAATACTGTGAGTCAGTATGGCATGCAGATGACAGGCGTCGCTCTTAGAATCACTGCACACTTCACTTATTTGGGCAGTCACGGGGCCAAAACTGACCAAATAACTCAAGTATGAACCCAGCCTTACAGGTCAATGTTAGAGCCGAGAAGAAGTGCACTCCTCTTACACCGTCGTCAGCCGATTCCACATATATGTCGACAGAACCTGTTCTATTAAACACTTATACAGGGAGTGCAGAATTATTAGGCAAATGAGTATTTTGACCACATCATCCTCTTTATGCATGTTGTCTTACTCCAAGCTGTATAGGCTCGAAAGCCTACTACCAATTAAGCATATTAGGTGATGTGCATCTCAGTAATGAGAAGGGGTGTGGTCTAATGACATCAACACCCTATATCAGGTGTGCATAATTATTAGGCAACTTCCTTTCCTTTGGCAAAATGGGTCAAAAGAAGGACTTGACAGGCTCAGAAAAGTCAAAAATAGTGAGATATCTTGCAGAGGGATGCAGCACTCTTAAAATTGCAAAGCTTCTGAAACGTGATCATCGAACAATCAAGCGTTTCATTCAAAATAGTCAACAGGGTCGCAAGAAGCGTGTGGAAAAACCAAGCCGCAAAATAACTGCCCATGAACTGAGAAAAGTCAAGCGTGCAGCTGCCAAGATGCCACTTGCCACCAGTTTGGCCATATTTCAGAGCTGCAACATCACTGGAGTGCCCAAAAGCACAAGGTGTGCAATACTCAGAGACATGGCCAAGGTAAGAAAGGCTGAAAGACGACCACCACTGAACAAGACACACAAGCTGAAACGTCAAGACTGGGCCAAGAAATATCTCAAGACTGATTTTTCTAAGGTTTTATGGACTGATGAAATGAGAGTGAGTCTTGATGGGCCAGATGGATTGGTAAAGGGCAGAGAGCTCCAGTCCGACTCAGACGCCAGCAAGGTGGAGGTGGAGTACTGGTTTGGGCTGGTATCATCAAAGATGAGCTTGTGGGGCCTTTTCGGGTTGAGGATGGAGTCAAGCTCAACTCCCAGTCCTACTGCCAGTTTCTGGAAGACACCTTCTTCAAGCAGTGGTACAGGAAGAAGTCTGCATCCTTCAAGAAAAACATGATTTTCATGCAGGACAATGCTCCATCACACGCGTCCAAGTACTCCACAACGTGGCTGGCAAGAAAGGGTATAAAAGAAGAAAAACTAATGACATGGCCTCCTTGTTCACCTGATCTGAACCCCATTGAGAACCTGTGGTCCATCATCAAATGTGAGATTTACAAGGAGGGAAAACAGTACACCTCTCTGAACAGTGTCTGGGAGGCTGTGGTTGCTGCTGCACGCAATGTTGATGGTGAACAGATCAAAACACTGACAGAATCCATGGATGGCAGGCTTTTGAGTGTCCTTGCAAAGAAAGGTGGCTATATTGGTCACTGATTTGTTTTTGTTTTGTTTTTGAATGTCAGAAATGTATATTTGTGAATGTTGAGATGTTATATTGGTTTCACTGGTAAAAATAAATAATTGAAATGGGTATATATTTGTTTTTTGTTAAGTTGCCTAATAATTATGCACAGTAATAGTCACCTGCACACACAGATATCCCCCTAAAATAGCTAAAACTAAAAACAAACTAAAAACTACTTTCAAAAATATTCAGCTTTGATATTAATGAGTTTTTTGGGTTCATTGAGAACATGGTTGTTGTTCAATAATAAAATTAATCCTCAAAAATACAACTTGCCTAATAATTCTGCACTCCCTGTACAAGTAGAGCCCCCCGACAGAGTGGAGAGGGTGTCAGCAGTGTGTGATGACGTCACAGATTATTTTGCCCTTCCTCTGATCCGTCAGAACAATAACCCCCAAAAAATTGATCCTGTCTGTCAGCCTTCACTCAGTCAGCATTTGGTCAGTAATGCATCAGTATTCAATTGTCCCTGCAGTGGAGGCTGAGGACACTGAAGGATGAGAAGGTAGAGGCGAACATTGTCGCAGGACCAACGGTGTGAGAACGTGGAGGCAGAAGTGGCATCACCTGGCCAAGTTGCCTGTGTGGCTGGGCAGAAACCACATTTACCCAGTGGGCCGTAAAGGACATATATTGTCCTTGACCGTAGTTACAGCTACTAAACCAATTTTCCCAAAAAAGGCTGTTTCACCAAAAAAAAACGCAACGAATGGCTAAATCGACGTAATTCGGACCGTACAGCAAAAAGAGGTCTACAATCACCCATCAATTTTCCCCAAAAAAGGCTGTTTCACTAAACAATTTCACCACTGAATCGCTAATCAACGTAATTCGGTCTGTACAGCAAAAGGAGGTCTACAATCACCCATCAATTTTCCCGTATTCTCTTTCCTATTAATACACCCTAAAAAATAAATACAGCAATCACAATTCACCAAAGAACGGCTAATAGGGCGTACGTATCTATCCTATTAATACAGCCTGTAAATGGCTGTAGTACAATGAACCTTTACCGCTCAATGGCAAATATATTTTTCTTTTGTCACTAATACATGACAAAAAGGGCTATAATTTTCTCACTTCACCACACAACGGCTAATAAGCCCTTTTTTCCCACTAATACAAGCCAAAAAATGCTTTAGAACATATAACTGCACCGCACAACTGCACCCTGTTATTGGCTGTATCAAACAGCACTTGCACCCCAATAACAAGAATGGTTTGCTGGAATTACAGAGCAGTATAATGGCAATTTGGATCCCCAGTCAGTGCAGCAAAGTGTAATCTGATTGTTCCCATTACCCAGGCTGTAACCTCCCCTACTGAACCCTGTTCTATATAAAATCTGGTGGAATGATTCCTCCCTATCCTTTCCCTACACCTTGAATAATCTTTCCCTGCACTTGTAAAAAGATTTTTAGCACAATGAAGTTTTTTCTAGCACTGTCCCTAGTGCCTGCCGACGTCTCTCCCTGCACTAAGTACACTGGTAAATGGCAGATTCAAAGATGGCTGAGGCTATTTATAGAGCTGTGACATCACAGGGCTGGCTGGCTGCTGATTGGCTGCATGCATGGCATTATGGGCGACCCTGCCTTCCCAGAGTTCCTAGCTCCATGTCCTCATGCTTGCAGCAGCCACTTTAGGAAAAAAATGTGATTTGTTACCATAAATCGCAAGGAAATTCACCTTTGTTGCAAATCGCATTTTTCCTGAAATCCGGATCGAATTCCACTTCAACAGCTTCGATTCGCTCATCTCTACTGGTGAGTTATTCAATTAAATGTATCTGCTGTTTGTTCTTTTTCTTATTTCTTTGTCCGGAGAAGGCTGCACATGCTCAGTTGCATCCTTCAACTGCCTCCTGAGTTGTGATAGGGAGAGCATGGACACGCCAGTCACTCATGGTGAACAGCTCCAGTTCCTGTTGTACCTGGCTCAAACTTTGTTCCAACTTCTGAAAACCAGCCTATCCCTGGACTCTGGTCTGTGCACTTTTCTGGTGATGACACTTGGCCGATGCTGTGTCCCACTAACATTTGGGGACTATTTTGGGGATTGCAACCTGGAGATCATCTTGCAGCAAAGTCGATGCCTCCATGCTGGGGTTGAGGGTGAAAACAAAGTGGATCCCATATACTCCATACCCAAGTCTAGCCTTCACCTTAACCATTTGCATCCTAAGTGTTTGTTCACACAGCGGAAATTTCATGCGGATTTTGGCACATACTCTGCTCCAAAGTCCATACGTAATCCACGCCCCATTTTCTCCAAAGGGAGTCCGAACTGCCATTCACATGACCGTGGATTTTTTCAAACAGATTTTGAATCTATATCAAAAAGTAACATATCATTGAATCTGGAGGACGCAAAGGAAGAGCGGGGCAGGCAGAGGAAGAGGCTGGGGCGGGGATATGATGAAAAAAGAGGCAGAACAGCCTGGGCTCCAACGAGGTGAACCCCTCCTTGGGCACTTGCGAGCCCTAATTTACATATGAATAAAAGTCCGTTTTTGCCTTGGGGGAACTTCAGAAGCAAACATCAAAGGTACCATTAGAATCATAGACTGCTATGCTAGAGCGCTATGTAAGCGGTCTATAAGGTCACAATCTGGTGACAGACTCCCTTTAATTTGTTTGATTCGGTTATTTTTTATCTACTTTTAGGATTTGTGTGAAAATCTGATAGTTTTAGGTGAAATTTATGTAGAAACATAGAACATTTGGAAGGGTTTTAAACTTCCAAGCACCATTATACACCATACACTAATTAATAATGACTCATAATGAACAAAATCATTCAAAATGCCATAAAGGCTCTTAAAAGCCTCATAAACTTACCGTGTTGCTTTCATCTTATTGTCAACGGAAACATAGAAGGGCTCCTCATAATTATATTCATCAAATACCCCCCACTGAAAATGAGCCCATTCATGGAGAAATACCTTTCCTAAAGAAAGTGAAGAATGGAAAGTATATAAGTGTAAAGTCCAGAAAAATAAAGTACAATATAAGGTGTGCATTGTATATACAAGAGCTTACAACTATTTATAAAAAGGACTCGCAATTCCAGACACGTAACACCAAGTGGTATTCTTAGGAGGAAATAAATAAAAATAAAAAAATCTTACCTCTTGGTCCATAAACTGGAAGGAGGCTATCATCCACTAAAAAATCAGGAGTAAAGTGTATGTATTGGCCTTTGTTTCCACAGCCTTTATAATGTACAGTGTATGGATCATTTCCATAATTTATGTTAGGGCTGCTGATAATAACACTTGCCTGAAAAATAACGAATAAATAAAAATATACAGTAATTCCAGCTATAGCCCAAAAATACCCCTTTGCAGATATATTATACTGCTGTAATTTTCCAAATTTCACTTCACCCCATATAATACAGCCATACAGAGTGTAAATAACACCTCTAGACAGCTCCTAAATAGGTTGGGGAGCTCAGCCACTACATCAATTCCAACTCGGCCACAGTGACTATGAGCTCCGCAGTTGAATTTTACTGTGCGACTTTTTGTCACCATAAGGCTTCCCTCGACACATAGCCTACCCCACCAATGTATAAACAGCAGGGCACATCATTCACTGTATATTTAATGCATACTTGCCAACTTTTGAACTACAGCCTCCGAGGGAACCTCTGAAAAGCAATGGTGCAGTGTGCTGGTCCCGTCCCACTTAAGAGGGTCATTTATTCTTTCCTAATTAGGTCCTCACACTGCCTCAACCGCAGTAGCTCCCCAAGACATATCACGCGGTCTTGGCCACATAGAGTACATGATTCCTACTCCACACCGCTCCCTTTTATCTACTCCCCCTCCAACTCTAGGATTGTGCTGGAACCCTGTTGGAACTGGCACATAGGCCCTCACTTGCGACATCCTAGATCGATAAATGGCCCCCATTTTACCTTGAGGACCTCCCGAAAAAATTTAGCTTTCTAAATCAATATGCTATTAGCTGACTATGATAGCACTATTAATGGGATATTACGAAGCCACTTTTAGCAGTGAAACTCTGTACATTGTGAGAGAGGGCCCATGTGTAGACCTGAGTGCTGCTGCGATATTAACAGAGAACTGCACTCATTTCATTGGGCACTGTAAGCAGGGGATACTTATTTTTTTTAAACATGTAGACATAGCAGAGCTGGAGAGGGTTTAGGGAAGGGCAACTAAAAAATTGGAATGGGTGGACTACAGTACCGAGAAAGATGATCAAAATTAGGGTGATTCATTTTAGAAAAAAAGGGGCAACTAAGGGGCGATCTAATAAATATGTATAAATATATCAGGGGTCAGTACAGAGATCTCTCCCATCATCTATTTATCCCCAGGACTGTGACTGTGACGAGGGGACATCCTCTGCGTCTGGAGGAAAGAAGGTTTCTCCACAAACATAGAAGAGGATTCATTACAGTAAGAGCAGTGAGACTATGGAGGGGGATGGCGAGTTCACTAAAAGAGTTCAAGAGGGGCCTGGATGTATTTCTGGAGTGTAATAATATATTATAAACTATACAAAATGGATATATCACCCGTGGGAGATATGGGACATAAGCGCTGGAGTACACAGTCGAAAACAGCTAATCCTTTAGATGAGTATTAAGGTTAGATACTAGTCTGAATAAGTGTGTAATTGGCTGCAGAAATAAGTATGCCAGTGTGACTGGTTATAAGGATCAAAACATGTGGTCAATAGGTGGAGGTGACAAAAGGCATATAGGTCAGAGAATTTGAGTATTGGTACTGAAAATAAAGCTGTGAGTTTAGGGTTAATGCTGATATTCCCAATATCATTGGTACCTTGTCCTTTCCTCCAAAATGTTCTCTGGGTGAATGTTCAATGTGCCGTGTTCTGAGTTCTTCTCGATGTTCCTGTAGAGATGCTGTTCTCCTTTCAGATCGCGGCGTTCTTCTGCTCACCTGCCAGCTGCAGCGCGGCCCCGGCCAGAAGCACGCGCGGCGCGAGGGAGCTTGGTCTGTTACCCGGGAGACCGCTTACGGTGACGTCACCGGTGCAGGTACGGAAGCCTCCGTAGGACAAAAGACTGTAACCTACGCGTTTCGGAGCCTATTGGGCTCCTTCGTCAGGGTTAGTCTGTTAGTTGTACATTGGAGGCTTTAATAGCTTGTCCGGTTTCCCATGGCAACAGGCAAACGTTGATCTTGAAACAGAGAAGGTGCCAAACTGTCAATCTACAATGGACATACTAAGTGCTATTCATTTCCCCATGGATTTTTTTCAAATGTTCACTTATGTGTTTGTTTCTTTATTTTTGCATTATTTGGGATTAGGTTATACAGGAGGGTGACAACTTTGGTCTATTTTGGTTATATACATATCCATAGAACACCATCAATATCTTGTTTTGTAATTATTTTTATTTTTTTATTATTTTTTTTATTATTTTTTTTTTATTTATTCTCTACTTTTTGGGGGGCTTATTAGATGTTTATTTATTATTGAAATGCAAACAATTCTATTTCCTGGTTGAGTCCGTTAGGGGCCAAACTATTGCATTTAAAAATCCATTTGCTCTCAATTCTGGACATGGCTTTGATGTAATCGCCTCCCCTCTCGTCTTGTTTGACTTTTTCTATGCCCCCAAAAATAGATCCTAGGAATTTGCCCTGATGAAATTCTGTATAGTGACGTGATCGTGGATGATTTTCGGATTTTTTATTTATATTATTAATGTGTTCCCTTAGTCTGACTCTCAATTCTCTTTTAGTTCGCCCCACATACATTTTACCGCACGGGCACTTAATATAGTAGATGACTCCTTTGGTGTGGCAGGTAATAAAGTCCTTTATTGTGTATTTGCCTTGTGGGATATCTATCTGAAATATGGGTTTGACCTGGTGCCTCAGGATCTTACAGTTAGTACACAGTCTACAGGGATAAAAAAACCTTTTTGGCACATGTTTTCAGGATCCCTTTGTCTTTCTTGACGGAGGGGGCCACTAGATTGGCCAGGTTTGGGGCTTTTTTAAAAATAAATGTAGGGTTATTGGGGATCTTATTCCCAATGATCTTATCATATTTCAAAATATCCCAGTATTTGTATATGATTCTTTTAAAATTATTTGCCCCTACACTATATGTTGTAATGATGGGGATTTTGATATCCTCGGAATCTTCAGGGTCATTATTGTCTCCTTTTTTCCTGGATTTGTTGTCCTCCAATAAGGTGTCCCGATCCAATTCTTCTACTTTTTCTAATAATGGGAGTAAGTGTTTCTAATTTATAACCTTTTTCTGTAAATTTAGTATTTAGCCTTTCAGCCTCTTCTTGGTAGTTGACCTTAGTAGTACAGTTTCTACGTGCTCTTATATATTGGCTATAGGGGATGTTATTTAGCCATATAGGTAAGTGACAACTGTCCAGGGGAATAAATCCATTGGTGTCTGTGGGTTTGTGGTATGTCTTGGTATGCAATTTGCCATTCTCAATAAAAATGTTCAGGTCAAGGAAGTTGATCTGGGTTTTATTATAAGATGGGATGAATTCTGGATAAAAGTCATTTTTATTTAAATCCGTTAAAAAACTGTCAAGGGATGTGGTGTCCCCCTGCCAGATAAAAACAATATCATCGATAAACCGCTTCCAGAGGACCAGACCCGCACCGAGCCTGCCATGGGGGAAGATGGTAAGCTCCTCCCATCTGCCCATGTATAAATTTGCGAAACTCGGTGCGAATCTGGTCCCCATCGCAGTCCCCCACGTCTGGAGGTAAAAGTCAGGTCCATATTTAAAATAATTATGGTCTAAAATAAACATGATACAATCGCCTATAAAATTTATTTGGTCACCTGACATAGTACTGTCTTTTTAAAAAAAAATGTTCCACGGCTTCTCGTCCCTTTGTTTTTTCAATCACTGTGTACAGGGCGGTGACATCAAGAGTGCCCAAGATAAAGTCAGCCTGCCACTGGATACCCTCTAATATTTGTAAGATATGCTTGGTATCTTTCAGGTATGCAGGTAATTTTAATACCTTATCTTGTAGTATAACATCAACGTATTTGGATAAGTTGGAGGTGAGGCCTTCTATTCCAGAGATTATAGGTCTACCGGGGGGATTAGTTTTATTTTTGTGAATTTTGGGTAAATAGTAGAATAGGGGTATTCTGGGGGTTTGATTGTTGATGAAGAGTGTTTCTTCTTTAGAAAGTGCACCCATGTTCTTACCTTTTAAGATTAGTTGGTTTAATTTGCACGTGTATTGGTTTGTAGGATTACCTGGTAATTTCCTGTATGTTTTTGCGTCTGAAAGGAGTCTTACAGATTCTTTGTGGTAATCATCTAAATCTAGTATTACTAGTCCTCCTCCTTTATCGGCTGGTTTAATAATAATCTGGTTATTAGTTTGTAAGGATCTGATGGCTCTGGTCTCACTCTTAGTTAGATTCTGGGGTCCTTTTTTCTTTTTTTGGGTCATATGGAGGAGGTCTCTAGTCACCAATGACTGAAAGTCATCAAATCCAGGAAAAAAGTAGACAATAATGACCCTGAAGATTCCGAGGATATCAAAATCCCCATCATTACAACATATAGTGTAGGGGTAAATAATTTTAAAAGAATCATATACAAATACTGGGATATTTTGAAATATGATAAGATCATTGGGAATAAGATCCCCAATAACCCTACATTTATTTTTAAAAAAGCCCCAAACCTGGCCAATCTGGTGGCCCCCTCCGTCAAGAAAGACAAAGGGATCCTGAAAACATGTGCCTAAAAGTTTTTATCCCTGTAGACTGTGTACTAACTGTAAGATCCTGAGGCACCAGGTCAAACCCATATTTCAGATAGATACCCCACAAGGCAAATACACAATAAAGGACTTTATTACCTGTCACACCAAAGGACTCATCTACTATATTAAGTGCCGGTGCGGTAAAATGTATGTGGGGCGAACTAAAAGAGAACTGAGAGTCAGACTAAGGGAACACATTAATAATATAAATAAAAAATCCGAAAATCATCCACTTTCACGTCACTATACAGAATTTCATCAGGGCAAATTCCTAGGATCTATTTTTGGGGGCATAGAAAAAGTCAAACAAGACGAGAGGGGAGGCGATTACATCAAAGCCATGTCCAGAATTGAGAGCAAATGGATTTTTAAATGCAATAGTTTGGCCCCTAACGGACTCAACCAGGAAATAGAATTGTTTGCATTTCAATAATAAATAAACATCTAATAAGCCCCCCAAAAAGTAGAGAATAAATAAAAAACAAATAATAAAAAACAAATAATAATTACAAAACAAGATATTGATGGTGTTCTATGGATATGTATATAACCAAAATAGACCAAAGTTGTCACCCTCCTGTATAACCTAATCCCAAATAATGCAAAAATAAAGAAACAAACACATAAGTGAACATTTGAAAAAATCCATGGGGAAATGAATAGCACTTAGTATGTCCATTGTAGATTGACAGTTTGGCACCTTCTCTGTTTCAAGATCAACGTTTGCCTGTTGCCATGGGAAACCGGACAAGCTATTAAAGCCTCCAATGTACAACTAACAGACTAACCCTGACGAAGGAGCCCAATAGGCTCCGAAACGCGTAGGTTACAGTCTTTTGTCCTACGGAGGCTTCCGTACCTGCACCGGTGACGTCACCGTAAGCGGTCTCCCGGGTAACAGACCAAGCTCCCTCGCGCTGCGCGTGCTTCTGGCCGGGGCCGCGCTGCAGCTGGCAGGTGAGCAGAAGAACGCCGCGATCTGAAAGGAGAACAGCATCCCTACAGGAACATCGAGAAGAACTCAGAACACGGCACATTGAACATTCACCCAGAGAACATTTTGGAGGAAAGGACAAGGTACCAATGATATTGGGAATATCAGCATTAACCCTTCACTCACAGCTTTATTTTCAGTACCAATACTCATATTCTCTGACCTATATGCCTTTTGTCACCTCCACCTATTGACCACATGTTTTGATCCCTATAACCAGTCACACTGGCATACTTATTTCTGCAGCCAATTACACACTTATTCAGACTAGTATCTAACCTTAATACTCATCTAAAGGATTAGCTGTTTTGGACTGTGTACTCCAGCGCTTATGTCCCATATCTCCCACGGGTGATATATCCATTTTGTATACATTTATCTAAGGAGAACAATAGCTCCTTACCAGACATTGAGCAGCAGGATCTCCCCATACAGGTAGATTTACACAGATCCATACAATAGGAGCGCAGGGGGGGGGGGGGGGGGTCTCTTTTCTATTCATATTATAAACTATGTTACTATGTAATCGTAAAGTCCTCTTATTTTTTACGAATAAGAGAGCTAAAGTAAAAAAAAACTTCCTGGATCCAGCGGGAAAGTCCGATTTCGACTGTATCTGCATCCTAAGGATGCCACCAAACACCTAGAGAGGTCACAAATACAGTTACAGCAAAATTGGGACTCGCCACAGTCCTGCCCGGACCACAGATAAATACAGCTACCTGCTCCCCAACAGGAAGGTACAATGCAGTGACATCACTCCTGTAGATAGGGAGGATATGCTCCATTCAAGAGGAGAACGGGGCTAGGTGAGTATTACTTTTTTATTTTATGTAAGCTACAGGGGCTGCACTATTGTAGGGGGGGCACTACAGAAGCATTCTATTGTGAAATGGACATTAAGGCTACTTTTACACTAGCGTTTTTACTGGATCCGGCAGGGTTCAGCAAATACGCTTCCGTTACTGATAATACAACCATCTGCATCCATTATGAACTGATCCATTTGTATTGTATCTGTATTGCCAAGACGGATCCGTCATGAACTCTATTGAAAGTCAATGGAGGACAAATCCATTTTCTATTGTGTCGGATTGTGTCAGAGAAAACTGAAGTCTTGCTCCGCATCCCAGGACGGAAAGCAAACGACAACATGTTGTGGTTTGCTCTTCGGTATGGGAACTAAAACTGAACAGAAAGCATTTTGGAGCATTCCGTTCAGTTCAGTTATGTTTTCATTGACAATGAATAGGGACAAAACTGAAGCGTTTTTTTCCGGTACTGAGTCCCTATGACGGATCTCAATACTGGAAAACTAAAACGATACTGTGAAAGTAGCCTTAGGGGGAATAACTGCTGTGGTGTGCATATATACACATTGGGTGTGCATATATAGGTATTGGCTGGACTTATATGTGTGACCTAGTCAGGGGCGTAGCTATAGGGGGAAGCGGCTGCTTTGGGGCCCTGACTCAGAAGGGGCCCATCAAGGAGGAGGAAGATTTTGTCAGGGCCCCCTCAACAGTATTACACAATGAAATTATATATAGTGACAGTATAGACAGTGTAGAAAAAGGATGGAACAGCTGCAGGGCCTGGTCTGAGAGAGCGATCTTTACTAGCCACAGTAGTGGGGGCGGCATGAAAGGAAGGGTTTGTGAAAAATCTACTGGGTGAGGGGGGCCCCATTCAAAAATTTGCAGAGGGGCTCAGTCATTTCTAGCTACACCACTGGACCTAGTGTAAAAACATTTGCCGTGGCTCACTATGCCGCTGATATTGTCCCTCCTTGCACTTTTCAAAAATTGGGAGGTATACTTTGACTAGGTATGGTATTTGTGTATGTTACAGTTTATGTTGAATTAGTTATGTGCACAGTATGGCAGTATTGTCTGAGTACACTGTATAGAGCAACAAGAATACAAAACAGAAAAAGAGAAACATAACAGCAAAATACCTTTTGATGTTCTTCATATCGTGGCCTCTGAAAATTGAATGTTTGCCATGTACTTGGTATAAGAATCTTCACCTCTCTGTAAAAGAACCTCCTCTTAGAGGCATTAAACAGGTAAAACGATGCTTCAGAAACCATATCCTGACAACAGAAACAAACCATGGTGAAATTTGCACCCACAACTTCGTCCAAAGGTTTAACTTCACTGCATCCTTTCCAAATTCTGACCTGCAGCCTCTGAGGGAACCTCTGAAAGGCCCAATCCTTTTTCTTACAAGCTCCACCCCTTTTCTTACTGTGCCACACCCTTTCTTGTGGGACCACGCATGCCCTATGCATGTTTACTGGCCGTGGCTGCATCTAATGACACAGCATCCCAACGCTGTAAATTTAAAATGTAAATTATGAGGTCTGGCTTCCTGGGAGAAAGCTGTTCCCACGAGATTTGCCAGCTCTTCCAGGAGTTGGCAAGTATGATTTAAAGGTCAAAACTCCCAATTTTTCTGTGCAAGAGCTTCAAATGCTCTGTTTCCCTTTACACAATCATAGATTTAAACTGTGGCTGCTTGTAAGTGCTGTAAGTTGACAATTACAGAAGACTTAAACAGCTCCTACTGAACTGTATTCACTAAGCGCCTAAGCTCCCTCTAGTGGTGGCTACAGTGTGCAAGAAAAAAGCAGGATCAGCAAAGAGCCCGGGAGCCATAGGCCCACTGATCACAAACAACAAATCTGCTGTGTGTAACTATACCCTTCTGAAGATATATTATACAATTCATCTGCACAGCACTTTAACATTTTTTTAGATTTTCTTTTTTTAATGAGGTGTAATTAATGTTACTTTCTCCATAAGAGGGAAAAAAAAGTGAGATGAATATGCCAGTTGGTAGTTGGTGGTTTTTAGAATTTAGCATCCACTGTTATACCCAGAAGTATGTCAATATTCTACATGACTATAGCGAACAGCATAATTATAATTCTTATGCGCACACCTTGCAAAATAGCAAGCCATAATTTGGTTTTATGGTTCAAAGTTTTTGAGTTTAACAATAAAATATACATAAAGCACATGTCTCCACTCCCAGGATTATATTTGCATAATTCGTATGCTACATTTATTTGCACAATATCTGCACTGTGGTGTAACCATGTCTGGTTTTTCAATATGAAGTTTTATGATATGAATTTCTATCGGTATTTTAAACTTTTTGTCTATGATGAATTAAATTATATTATTCCTATTTTTTTTTTTTTTTACCACTGTCAATTATGCTTGTAATTAGGGATGAGCGAATTTCATATTTTGGAAAATAGTAGATTTAAAGATGGCTCAACTGCTCAACTGAATGGCGGAGGTGCTAAACTGCTGGTTTGACTCTCCCAGTCAAAGGAAGTGCAGTATTTGTTAAGAAAGGTAGCAGATTACATAAAATAGCTTTATTTTAAATACTTGTATATTTGGTTGACAGTAGGCGTGGAATAATGGGTGAGGACTCCGGACACTGGATGTGTATACCGGATGGGGTAAAGAAATAGTAGGTGTGTGAGATATAGTAGCTGGTACCAGACTTTGGTGATAAAATTAGTGAGTTAAGTCCATGTAAAAACAGATGGTTAAAATAGGAAATAAAAAGGACAAAAAGGTAGTAAAAATGATAAATGGCTGTCTTAGCCGTACAACTGTTTGTGCTTCTAAGAGATCTCTATTGTATAGCACTTTTCAATAGGATCCAGTGGAGTAGTCTCCCTTCCCGGCAACTGGTAATAGTGGAGTATAACTTTTTGAAAATGTCTTGTTGCAAAGTAGTGTCTATTTGTGTATACAGTCGCGTATAATATTGTAAAAGGTCTTTGCAAGCAAAGAAAATGCTGTGGGGGGGAATTGGTCTTCTGAACCTGAGTGCGGCGTCCCGAACTGTCTTGGGTTCTGAATTCACTTACCCACCACACAGGGATGTCCTCCGTCGGTGTTACGGGCAGGTGCTTCTCGTAGCTCGGTTCTCTGGCTCACAGCGTCCCTCGTGTATCCAAGCGCGTCTGTTGTGTGACCGAATGTATACACGTGACCACAAGATGGTCACGTGATCTGGATCCGCCGGGCTGTTTGAGTGAGGCAATTAGATCGATAGAGCGCTCCTAAATAAGAAGTTCTTAGCTGTAGGATATTTCTTGTTTGTTAGCAGTGATCCTCCACACTCTTAAACACGTTATGCAGGAGAGGATTCCAGAATAATGGAAACTGGACCGATCCGTTATACAGGCCATAGACTTCTATTATGACGGAATGAATAATGGAATGCCTCTAAAGGCATTCCGTTATGCATTCTGTCACGGTCCGTGGTAACGGAATCCATAACGCAATTCAGATTATACCACAACCAGAACTTCAAAATCGGAAATTTGCTCATCCCTACTTGCAATGATGCATCTTTTTTACCACGTCAATTATGCTCGTAATGATGTTACTACCTGTGTCTGGTCTATTTAAATTGCTGTGTGTGTATATCACAAGGTGTTTGAAAAAAGCTCCAGATGGGAGCGGAAATATTGTGTTTTTATGGATAAAGAGGAATAAACCTAGAACTAGAACAGGAATGGGCAAACTGCAGCTCTCCAGCTGTTGTAAAACTACAAATCATATCATGCCCAGTCTGCCTACAGCTATTAGCCTACAGCAGGGCATGATGGGATTTGTAGTTTTACAACAGCTGGAGAGCCGCAGTTTGCCCATCCCTGTTCTAGTACATGTCATATAAAAGGAGAATGTAAAAAATTACAGTGAATGTTGCAAGTCAATTAAGTCGAAGGGAATCTTCTAGCAGTTTAGATGACCTAGAAACAAGTTTTAACATGCCTACGTGTATCTTCTGAGTAGGAGCATGACCAGGAAAAATTATTTTCAAACACGCTCCAGTCTATCCAAAAGAAGAAACGGTACCCAACAGGAATTACAATGCAGTTAGCTCTATTGAGAATCCAATGTCACCAAAAAGCAGTAAACAAGTGACATTTCGGGCTCGCATGTCCTTTGTCACGCTGAAATTCAGAGGTGGAACAGGACTAGCCTGTTCCTTCCTTTGGATAGACTTGTACTATCAGGGATCCATGGAAGTGGACACCAGAGACGTGCACCACCTTCCACACATACGGCTATATAGTGTGAACCTTCTAGATGTTAATCTGTCATGCTCTGCAATGCCAAGTATCCTGGGGTTTCTGCAGCGACTACAACCCAACGCCTCCCTTCTGCTCCTGGAGATAGCTTTGCTGTCTCTTGGATGGACACTAGAGCTGTCACTTAAGAGCAGAGGGGAGGAGGGGTTGGGGCACATTCACTGCAGAGACCCTAGGGCACTTTAGAGTAAGAGAAGGCCCCCCAGACACTTGGTATCACAGCATGTGAAAGATCATAACTTCCTTTTTCAGTTATGCTTCTACAAAGAACATTCATATATTGGTTTCCAGGTCACTTATCTAGTGCTGTCAACAGTTCTGTGTGGTCAAAGCTGCTGACAGATCAACTTTAATATATTTATGAAGGAAGAGAACATGAGAATAGGTCTTCCAGAATAAGAGATGTTTTCTATGCAGGTGATAATGCCAGACCCAGACTGACCCACCAAAGTATCAGAGGATCCTCTGGTGGGCCAACGCTTTGACTCTACAAAGAACGCCTAGTAAAACAAGACCCCTAAGGTCTAGGACCAGACTATTTCATTTGGAGATGGTCTTGCAATAAAATGAAAGGTGGACTGTGCAGGTGCACTGGGGCCTAGTAGGAAAATCGGGCCTGCCAACATCTTATCAGGAAAACACCAGTTCCTAATGTCTACTTCATTGCATGTAAAGTACTGTTCATTGTTGTAGCGGGGTACAGGTAGATAGGGAGCTAGAGAAGGGAAACTTGGTAGCATTAAATTTTGCTTAGAGGCATTCAAGTCTTCCATGTGCATAATGTGGTTAAGTCATGGAAGACTTAACCGAAGACTTCCAAAGTCTTGGAATAAACTAATCTTGCTGCCATCATAAAATCTCAGTAAAGCTTGTGAATCGGGCATATAGAGCTCTGGATCAGTGACAGAAAAGCTGCTTTGGATATAAGCTGAACATAATGTGTTAAACAAGTTAAAGGGGTTGTCCAAAGCCTTGAATTTCTATTTTTATTTTTTTAACAAAAAACAACATGCTATAAAATTACAAACTGGGTAAGCCCAATACCCTGCTGCTCATATGTCACTGTTTCCCAGTTCCCCACTTGTCTCTGTATCCTTGCCTCCAGATGTTACATTTTGACACAGGCATGTGACTACTGCAGCCAATCACAAGGCTCCTCTGGTGATAATAGTGGTGGACACTGCAGCCAGTGACTGGTTAGAGAGGTCACATCAATGCCAAAACCTCATCGCTGGAGGCAAGGATGCAAAGATTGTTAAGGACAAAGCGGTGTATCGGGAGTCGTAAGGGATGATAAGGTGAGTAGTACTCAGTTAGGTGTTTTATAGCATTGGAATACAAAATCCATTTAAAGACGTCACCCCATGGTGCAAACACACCTGGGCAGTTCCACCATCTATGAGTCACTGTGCCATTGGCAGAATCACAGCCACGGCATGTGGAGGTAATTGTAGGACAGAAACACTACAATAGGACTATACCTTCGTGAAAAAACTTTTTTTCCTGGTAACATATAAGAAATCCTATGTTTCAAATGAGACATTTTGTCCAGTTCTTGAGCAGCATAAGATTTTTAAGCTAAGCAGTGTTTTATAATGTCATTGGTTATCAGCAATCATAGTAACATAGTTTATAAGGCCGAAAAAAGACATTTGCCCATCCAGTTCGGCCTGTTATCCTGCAAGTTGATCCAGAGGAAGGCAAAAAAAAAAACAGGTAGAAGCCAAAAAAATTCCTTCCTGACTCCAATCAGGCAATCAGAATAACTCCCTGGATCAACGACCCCTCTCTAGCAGCTATAGCCTGTAATATTATTACACTCCAGAAACAAATCCAGGCCCCTCTTGAACTCTTTTATTGTACTCACCATCACCACCTCCTCAGGCAGAGAGTTCCATAGTCTCACTGTTCTTACCGTAAAGAATCCTCTTCTATGTTTGTGTACAAACCTTCTTTCCTCCAGACGTAGAGGATGTCCCCACGTCACAGTCCTGGGGATAAATAGATGATGGGAGAGATCTCTGTACTGACCCCTAGATCTCCCCTCAGTTGTCTTTTTTCTAAAGTGAATAACCCTAATTTTGATAATTTTTCAGGGTACTGTAGTTGCCCCATTCCAGTTATTACTTTAGTTGCCCTCCTCTGAACCCTCTCCAGCTCTGTTATGTCTGTTTTGTTCACAGGAGCCCAGAAGTGTACACAATACTCCATGTGTGGTCTGACTAATGATTTGTAAAGTGGTAGGACTATGTTCTTATCATGGGCATCTATGCCCCTTTTGATGCAACCCATTATCTTATTGGCCTTGGCAGCAGCAGCTGCCTGACACTGGTTTCTACAGCTTAGTTTTCTGTTCACTAAAATTCCTAGGTCCTTTTCCATGTCAGTGTTACCCAGTGTTTTACCATTTAGTATGTACAGGTGACTTGCATAACATTACATTTGTCAGTGTTAAACCTCATCTGCCACTTCTCTGCCCAAGCCTCCAGTCTATCCAGATCCCTCTGTAGTAGTATACTGTCCTCTTCCGTGTTAATTACTTTACACATTTTAGTGTAATCTGCAAAAATTTATATTTTACTATGCAAGCCTTCTACAAGATCATTAATAAATATATTGTAGAGAATAGGGCCCAATACTGACCCCTGAGGTACTCCACAAGTTACAGTGACCCAATCTGAGTGTGTACCATTAATAACCACCCTCTGTTTTCTATCACTGAGCCAGTTACTTACCCACATACAGACATTTTCCCCCAGTCCAAGCATTCTCATTTTATATACTAACCTTTCATACAGTACAGTGTCAAATGCTTTGGAGAAGTCCAGATATACGACATCCATTGTTTTGCCGCTGTCAAGTCTACAACTTACCTCCTCATAGAAACTGATTAAATTAGTTTGACATGACCGATCCCTCATGAACCCATGCTGATATGGCGTTATTTGCTTATTTTCATTAAGGTACTCCAAGATAGCATCTCTCAGAAAACATTCAAACAGTTTACCCACGACAAATGTTAAACTTACCGGTCTATAGTTTCCGGGCTCTGTTTGTGGACCCTTTTTGAATATTGGCACCACATTTGCTATGCGCCAATCCTGTGGAACACTCCCTGTCAGTATAGAGTCCTTAAATATCAGAAATAAGGGTCTGGTTATGAAATTACTTAATTCTCTTAGGATACAGGGGTGTATTCCATCTGGTCCTGGCGATTTGTCCATTTTAATCTTTTTAAGACACCGCTGTACTTCTTCCTGGATCAGACAGGGCACTTTTAATGGGAAATTTACTTTTACATTCTGCATTTCATCTGACAGTTTAATTTTCCCCAGTGAATACAGTGGAGAAAACAATATTTAATAGCTTTTCTTTCTCCTCATCGCTCTCTGCAACTTCCCCTCATTACTTTGTAGAGGGCTGACACCTTCAGATTTATACTTTTTACCATTTATATAATTGAAGAACATTTTAGGGTTAGTTTTGCTCTCTTTGGCATTTCATCGCTCAGTCTCTAGTTTGGCTGCTTTTATTTATTTTTTACATATTCTATTTTGTTCCTTTCTTTACAGTTCTATTTATCGACATTATTTTTTTCTTGCTCCTTAACCTTTTATTCCCATAAGATATGCTCTCACAATTAAATTTTAGGATGCTTTTAAAAAATATCCCATTTTGTGGCTGTATTTTTATTTTTGAGGACTTTGTCCAAGTTAGTTAGGCCTATTGTCACTCTTAGTTGGCTAAATTTAGCTTTTTTGAAGTTTCGTATTTTTGTTCCTTCTTGAAGAAACACTCTTTTGAATGACAATTAGAAGGTTATTACTTTATGGTCACTATTTCCCAGTTGTCCCCCAACCTACACATCTGTTGTTCTATCAGGTCTATTGGTTAATACTAAGTCTAGTATGGCAGTCCCTCTAGTTGGGT
The DNA here is from genome assembly GCF_014858855.1 of Bufo gargarizans. Taxonomy (NCBI): domain Eukaryota; kingdom Metazoa; phylum Chordata; class Amphibia; order Anura; family Bufonidae; genus Bufo; species Bufo gargarizans. The sequence goes on along the minus strand of NC_058086.1, from coordinate 153,035,154 downwards.
CCTGAACCAGTTGGGAAAGGTAATTGTCTTTGCCAAGAACCTGTTTCCCAGCCTATATCTGGGTAGTTAAATTCCCCCATAATAACCACCTCATTATGATCTGCCGCCTCATCTATCTCGTTTAGTAGCAGATTTTCTGTGGACTCTGGATGTTTTTTTCTTCTTTGAAGGCAACCGTACTTGGAGCTGTGACATCACACCAAAGTGCCCCCGTACTAACTTTCACTATCTTCCCCGCACGCATGCCAGCTACCGGCCGGAGCGGCGCATGTACACAGAAGAAGTAAGAAGATTCCACCATCAGCAGAGGATTAAAGCCTGCCTGCAGACACCGGACGAGAGAAAAAGAGAACACGCAAAGTGAGGTGAGATAACCTCCCCTCCTACTAAGCACAGACTATTGAAAAAGAGATATATGGTTCACTGGCTATTTAGTGTCTTGACCAGCACGGGGCTCCTATTAACCCTTTTCTTCCTTGATTAAGATAATTTTTGTGAGCCCAGACAGGGAGCTCACACGGAGTACCAGCAGCGCCCCCCTGAGTATTATCAGGGTCGTATAGACATAAGGATTAGCCTTTATGGCAGCGGCAGCGCAGGGGTGACTGAATTGTTTGCAGAATCAAACTCCTATTAGTATTTTATTATTGCTTTTTCCTCCATGTATTTCTACCCACAGTGACTCCACATGTTCATGTCCCTCACTTATATACAGGACTTAACATAAAGGCCGACCCCTCTCCGGTTTTTGTGTTCCTTTCTAAAACAGACTGTAACCCTGTACATTAACCGCCCAGTCATAGCTATCATCCAGCCATGTGTCAGTTATTCCCACTATGTCATAGTTCTCCTCACACATCACTAATTCCAATTCACCAGTTTTATTAGTCAGGCTTTTAGCATTAGTGTACATACAATTAAGAGGTTTATGTATATTTTTTTTACCATACCCCTTTTCCTTCTGAACTGTTCTAGTCTCTCCTTCCATTTCTCTCCCAGTCCCATTACCTTGCACCCGGTTTCTATCTGCACTATCTTTCCATCCTATAACGTAATTACCCTCCCCCCAGTCCCTAGTTTAAACAGTTCTCCAACCTTCTAGCCATCTTTTCTCCCAACACAGCTGCCCCTTCCCCAATCCAAAGGTATTTCTTGCTAGAATAGAACCCTATGGACACAAAGGTTTTTTAAAGGGGTGATGACCCTAGTAATATCAAAGAACGTAGTGATTCCCAAAATCTTAGTTTTTGCCCATAGGCATACCAGACCACCACCTCAATCTTGGCCAGTGGTTTAGCCTTCCTGTCACAGACCACATATCTAATGTAGGATGCCTGCTCTCTGGTGAGACCAAGAATACAAATTAGCCTTAGCAAGCTGGGAACTGGGGAATATATAAAGGTGGCAAAAAAGAAAAAACAATGACACGTGTCGGCGTATTTAGAATGCCGATAATGGTGGGATTTTTGTTAATAGAGACTTTTGAAGTCAACTCATAGTGTACAGTTTGAAGGCAGAGATGTGTAGAACATCAAAGATGTACATCGGGATTGGTGCTCTGTAGTACATAGGTGGTCAGGGTGGCCTGCAACCAATACATTTCTTTGGTCGTTACAGGAAAGACACACAAAGATCGGAGGCCTTCTATGTAGATGGAGAAATATTATAGGGACTTTGTAAAGTAAAATCTGAAAGAGGAGTTTTGGAAGGGTGCCCATACATTCCTTCACAACCAATGATATAAAATGTAAAAGATTTATTTAAAGGGTTAATGGCTTCAGATCTCCATTTAAATGGGAACACTAACGTAGGTGTGCCACTTCCTCCATGGCCTACTAACTTACATTATTTCTGACTGTGGTGTATTATTTGTTTTGAAGTCCTGGAGAGCCATGTGCAAAGACTTAAGGATTCCCTTAGACCTCTCTTCTGGATCCATCTTCAAGGTAGTGACTAGAATAAATGGATCAATCAAGTTACAGCAGAATCTGTATCAGTGCTCATCAAGATAAACGGCAGAATCTGCTACCTTGGGCTGAGATCAACCATGACAACCACCTGAGTTCTATGGAAAATAGCCCTTCTAGGACTATAGACAAAGCCTAAATATTCCACTGCATATCTCAGCTGAGTCTGTGAATGCCATTGAGATGTCAGTAAAAATATATTGAACATGCAACATGATGCTTTTTCCTGGAGGTCCTTACACCTATTTCCAGGTGATTAGGGTACAAACTTTCCTGGCTTCTGTTTATTATTGTGCATTTGTTGTACAGATATTATTTCCTGACAACATCTTGCAGGATTAGTGCTTCATGGATTCTAACTGCAGCCCTGAACGCTTTAGTATCTGACCTGTCTAGTACCTCGGATACCTCACCTATCACTGTTGTGTTCCTTTAGTGCTCACTTTTGGTTTTCCTATTCCTTTTCTAATCGCTAGGCCTGACACCTCCTGCTTGCCTTCCTGCTTAGTTCCTCTCTGCAGTGTGCCATTTTTATCTATCAAAGACTATACTGAAAATTGCAAAACCAGAACAGTACCAGAGGCAGAGTCATAGCTAGGATTCCTTTCACTAAAGGGAAGTGCTCAGTTTTCCAGCCTGGTCCTGAATCAAACTACCCTAGCCAAGGCAGAGTGGCTTAAAGGTGCACCTTTGGATATCAGGTACCAGGGGCACTTGCCCAGCCAGCTTAGCACACCCCAGCTACATCACTAACAACGCCATGTACTCCCGGCACTACAGGCGGAAGAAGAGGTTGATGAGCCTATGGTGGTGTTAAAGACGTAAAGCGTACCTGAGCTGTCAAAAAAAAGTTTGCATAATGGCTGTGCTTCTTTGTACAATTAGAACTGTGAAGAAGTAAGTCTTTGTGGGCTTCTCTAATGTATTTTTCAGTCATATTATTCTGTTTCAACTGCCCAGCTAGATGCATTTCTCTCACAAGCAAGGTGTGTCTCCCTTCTGTGGAATCTGCCAGCAGTGTACTGGGATCCCACTTCCCACTATGTTTGTTTTCAGCTCCGGAGCTCACAGAACAGATGAGGGGGAAAGTCACACTGACAGACACACAGGACGATCCTGTAATCTTCAAAAATCTATGTAGAAGCAGTTCTTTTATCAGGCTCAGGATCTAGGCTAGCTCCGACACGCCCCCCCATTTCCTGGGAGCCGCCTTTGGTGTCTTTTACCAGGGATTGATCGTGCCTGACAATAGGCAATGGGCTGCAAATTAGGTGAAAGTGAGACCCCTAGTGGTCAGGACTTTACAGATTTTTTTTTTTTTTTTTTAGGTGGATGCAGGCAGTTTTTTTTTTTTATGATTTAGAAATTTGCTAGTTACAAAAATGTATCATTATTCATTGCTCACCCCTTTAAACTAAATGTTACCATTACCAATACAGCTTGGAGATACAGAGCTTTTAGAACAGAGAGTAAGCTGAGCGAGGTACTTGTCACTGTGTTGATCTCCCCCATACCTCCAACACTCATCACCAGTGGAAACACAGATAAAGATGGAGCTTGATTTGTTAGAAGCAAAATCCTAATACTGAATCATAGGTAAATCAATGATCAAGTTCTAACTCTGGAGATCCTCGGTTCTAGAACCTCTTTACAGCACAAAGACATGTAGAAAGTTGATAGATTTAATGCAGTGACTGCATGAAATCCCAAAATGTCCCCCTCCTTACCTTAATGGCGGTGAGGATTTGTGGATTTTCTGGCACTTGTGGTTGTACAGCGATAATCACATTCTCATAACCATGGTTCCTCAGCTGCACGCACCATACTGTCTGTATCTTCCAGTAAATGAAAAGCAAACTCAGGAGATGGATGGCAGCCGGCATGCTCCTAGAAAATCTTCAAGCTCTGCTGCTTTGTTTAATTTGGGCTTGGCATTATGCAAGTCAGGGTGTGTCCGTGTAAGAGACCGGTTTGGGGCTTGTTTTATGTTTTTCGGGAGGTACGTTCCATTTTTTCTCCTAAAATTGCTATCATGTGCATTACGACTCCTTTGTGATGCACAACATACAGGTAGCAGATTTTTCATAAACTGATAAAATAAAAAAATAAAAGTAATAAGTTAACTAAATATATAAAAACCATAGGCTTATCTTTCCACAGTAAAAAATAGCAGAGGTGGAAATGTTCATCGATTGCATTCATTGTGCAATCCATTTAAATTAGCAGAGGAGACAGATGATTCTTTACTACAGTTGGGAAGGAGTAATAACGTACGGTAGAAGATCCTAAGTAATGCTAGATCTCAGGGGCGTAGCTAAAGGCTCATGGGCCCTGGTGCCAGAGTTCAGCCCCGCTTTCCTCAGTACTTTGTGGCTAGGGAAAGGGAAGCACATAGCCTTTGTACCGCCTGAGACAAAAATGGAATCTCTCCTCCCCCCCCCCCCCCCATGCCAAATTCTTGACCTTCCTCTTCCCTCCAGCCGGAGGTGTAACTTGACCATCATGCACTTTCTATAATACCGATGTCTTCTTATGTAGCACAAGGGTCTTTGGACCCCCTCTGGCTCCTGGGCCCAGTAGGACTGCTACCTTTGTACTAGCTATAGCTATGCCTCTGCTAGATCTCATATAGTCAGCAAGATTGACAGATTGGAGAAAAGCCGACAAAGTCTAGTACACAGGCGAGCCGCACTGCTGGTATGGGGCACATCGAGGGCAAAACATCAATAGGGCATAGTCACCCCTTTCTGTGCTGTCCTTGGCTTCTTTTCTTTGCATGCCTGAACATTATAACACACGCGTAGAAGAGTCTGTTCAGGGACATCAGATGTGGGTGATAATAAACCTCACTGCCACGGTTTACACAGCACGATCAGCTGCCCAGAAACAATGACTTAGGTGTCGGCATAAATGATTACACCCGAGTGTTTTGCACGTTCATCGAGTGATCTGCGGAAACTTGTGCCAGTTATCGGGAACGAGAATTTTTACTAGCGGTTATTGCAGATAATTATCCTAACAATTACCTCATGTAAATCCGGCTTAAAGAGAACATTTTACCACTCCCGACATGCCCGTTTTAATAGCTTAATTCCTTCCCCACGTAATAACAATTCTGTAGCATCTATTCTTATGGCTGTATGTTGTACCATTCCTTTATTATTTATACTAGAAGTTATGAATTAATTGCTAGCAGTCTGCAGTAAGGGTACAGAGGGGCGGTAACAGGTTGGGGGGGCGGTACCTGCACAGTCTGAAAATGGCAGCACTGATTCGATAGAGTGAGTCTGTGTAGGGACACGCCCCCAACTGGTTACCTCCCCTTTGTACCCTTACTGCAGACTGCTAGCAATTCATTCATAACTTCTAGTAAAATAATAAAGGAATGGCACAATATAGAGCCATAAGAATAGATGCTCCAGAATTGTTATTACATGGGAAATGCATGAAGCTATTAAAACAGGCAGGTCAGGAGAGGTGAAAGGTCCTCTAAGTACAGTAAAACCACTGGACTCCATACATTCACTGGTATTGTATGTTTTCCACATTGTAGCAGCTTGTTGCTGGAGTTTTCATAACAGGGCATGTCTCAGCTGTATGTTTATTAAAGGGTTTGTCTGGTTTCAGAAAGAAAAAAGGACTCTTGGGATATGCCTGTAATTAATAATAGTTGATCATTTACCCACAATATGTATGATGCCCGCTGTGCTGTTGAGTGGGCAGCGATTGACTAGCCATAGACTCCACAGAGAAATTTCTCTGTGGGCTGATGCCCCAGAGGCCTACCCAAGCCCTCCTATATAATGATCTCAAGCGCTCAGTAGTAATGACAGCTAGGAGCAGCAGGTATTTGTGCACTTGGCCGGCAGCTGCAGGTGCCTACCTGAATTCAGCTGCATCGCCTTCCTCAGTTGAATACTGCAACGAGGGCGGCAGTATTTTGTGCTGCACTGTGGTATTTGGGTCTGCTGGGGTGGTAATTTGTTCTGCCTTACGGTATTGCTTGTCCCATCTACGTGTCTTTCCTTATGTCAGTTTGGACCCACCTACAGCATAGGGGCTCTTTTAGTTTTTTTTCCAGGGCCACTTTAAGTTCCGAGTCTTCCCCTGAGAGCGGGCACCGTCGATAAAGACCTGACTTCCACAATACGTGTATTGTCGGAGGATGGGAAAGGGTAAAAAAATAAATAAAAAAGGTAATGTTTTCTTAACCCTCTTATTGGGCCAAAGACAGCATGTATATATGCTAGTCCAGGGATCAACAATCCCCCGCACTCCAGCTGCTGTGAAATCACAACTCCCAGCTAGGGCTGAAACGATTACTCGAGTAGATCGAGTAATTAGCCACAAAAAAAATCCTTGATGCTAATTTTTTGCATCAAAGATTCGTTTGTGTCATGTGACCACGGAGCAGAAGTGAAGCGCTTGCTATTAGGCCTCTTTCACACTTGCGTTGTCCGGATCCGGCGTGTACTCCACTTGCCGGAATTACACGCCGGATCCGGAAAAACGCAAGTGTACTGAAAGCATTTGAAGACGGATCCGTCTTCAAAATGCTTTCAGTGTTACTATGGCACCCAGGACGCTATTAAAGTCCTGGTTGCCATAGTAGGAGCGGGGAGCGGTTTACTTACAGTCCGCGCGGCTCCCGGGGCGCTCCAGAATGACGTCAGAGCGCCCCATGCGCATGGATGACGTGCCATGTGATCACGTCATCCATGCGCGTGGGGCGCCCTGACGTCACTCTGAAGCGCCCCGGGAGCCGCACGGACGGCAAGTATGCTGCTCCCCGCTACACTTTACCATGGCTGCCAGGACTTTAGCGTCCCGGCAGCCATGGTAACCACTCTAAAAAAGCTAAACGTCGGATCCGCCAATGCGCCGAAACGACGTTTAGCTTAAGGCCGGATCCGGATCAATGCCTTTCAATGGGCATTCAATCCGGATCCGGCCTTGCGGCAAGTCTTCAGGATTTTTGGCCAGAGCAAAAAGCGCAGCATGCTGCGGTATTTTCTCCGGCCAAAAAACGTTCCGTTCCAGAACTGAAGACATCCTGATGCATCCCGAACGGATTTCACTCCATTCAGAATGCATTAGGATAAAACTGATCAGGATTCTTCCGGCATAGAGCCCCGACAACGGAACTCTATGCCGGAAGACAATAACGCAGGTGTGAAAGAGCCCTAACTCCCACTCCATGGTCTCCCGCTGGCCTGCAATACTCACATTTCCAGCAGGGGGCCTCCGGACACTCCACAGCACATCCATGGTTCTGCGCTGCACTGACCTCCTGACGTACGCACGCCGTGACCTGACTCGCTGTGTGATGTCAGACGCAGAGCGGAACAATGGAGTGTCGGCGGCGCCCCTGCTGGAAAGGCAAGTTGGTGCGACTAAGCGTCAACCTTGCACAGCATCATAGCAACCAATGCTATGAGAGCTGCTGACACAAAGGGGGGGGGGGAAGCTGCTGTCACAAGGGGGTAGAAGTGATAGCACAAGGGGGGGGGCTGAGGGCACTGGGGGAAAACTGAAGCACTTGAGCTGATCACACAGGGGGGGAACGAAGGGTGTTGGGGGACTGAGGGCAGGGGGTCTGATGAGTTTTTATAAAGTAAAACAGTCTATTAATTCATTTTTTCTTATTAGAATACTGGATTAATTGTAAAAATAATCAATAGAATATTCGATTTCTAAAATAAGAGTTTACTGCAGCCCTACTCCCAGCATTCACACTTGCTTAGCTGTTGAAAAAGGCTCTAGTATTGAGCCGAAACGTTGTACCGCACGGGTGAATAAAGGAGTCATTTGGCTGTTCATTTTCTGGACTGTTTACTGGGGTAAGAAGCCTATTCCCTTAAGAATGTGCACCCAACTTTTCACTATTTGCCAGTGCCATCATTTTTCTCTGAGTATATATATATATATATATATTACACACACACACACACACACAAGTCCATAGTAACAAGACAACAGGTTATTGAAAAAAAGCATTAACATTTATTTGACGCTAACATTTTTTTCTTTGTTTACACTTTACACATGCTAAAAAAGCATAAATGACCAAGTAAACATTTTATGTACACAACACTTTATAAAAAGGTGCAAATGATGTGTAGTCTTCACCTTTTGTGCATATGCTCTACAGGTATTACCGTCCTGCCCGTGCTTTATTTTTTAAGCAGAAATTGGGTAGCAGGTCAGTCACATGAGACTGTTAGATTGCAGAGTGAGAATTCGGTAGATCTAGTGTACGGATTATTTAGGCAGAACATCTGCTGAGTAATTTGCAGTTCAATGATGGACGGGACCAAGGGTGATCAACAATTGCCAAAAAGTTTTGTAAACATTTCACGGGGATGGATGGGTTTTTGCACATTTCACAGCGTTCCGAGGTTGCAATAAAGCCTTCATACCGCAGACTACGGGCACTTGAGGACGGGGGTCTTCTTGTTTCAGATTACAGAAGGTGAAAATTAACACCCATACCTGGTGAAATGTAGCATCTTCACTCATATAGAAGGCAATTTAAGGAGCCGTTTAACGCAATCCTGAGTCCAGCCTCTCAATGACAATTTAAGCTGCACTTGCCAACATGATGCGGTACCCAATAAACACCGATAACCTATACCTGCAGGATCGTGACCGAAATACATCACCAGTAGGTAGTGGTACACACAGATGAAGCGTATCACAATACAACGCACTTCTCAGACTTGTATAGATCCTTATATCGCCATGTCCTAATGCACTTCTAGACACTTTAGGGCCAACCGATCACGTTGAGGAGATGATAAACTGGAGGAAATGGAGTAAATGTGCCAAATGTTTTAAAAAGAGATTACCATCTACACAGAAAGGTTCATATAGTCTCTCAAAGCGTTGTCCAATTTAAAAACCCCATTTTCAGAGCGCAGACCAGTTTTAGAAAGTGTTTCCCACTCTAGAGGACATATTCAGCATTACATGGGAAGTCCATTGATGGGGGATGGGCAGTGTATGCCCCCATGATGGCATAGCAGGCAAACTGAACACTTAAAGGGGTTGGTCACTTTCTGGCTTCTTTGACAAATGTAGGTAAGATGACTATATGACACTTACTAGTATAGTCTGTGTCGCTTGCTATATTTCATAAGTCATGTCTCCTTTCTGACCAAATCTCAAAGAAAACCTGTCCATAAAATGGCTGCTGATGGAGGGTCATGTGACCAGTCAAAAATAAGTCCAGACACATGACTCAGCGTTCTCCACTCAAATACATCACACCTGTCTCTGCAGTGTATTTGGAGGAGACTGAGTGATTTGCCTGGTCACATGACCCTCCATCAGCAGCCATTTTATGGACAGGACCTCTGTGTGGACAGCACAAAAGACTTGACCAACAAGCAGAACATTGTGGATGTTGGTGTTTTTTGTGGTCAATTTTTTGTGGTAAACATAGCATGCTCTAGGTATGACATTTTCTCTGGTATTTGCCCATTAGACTTCTTTACAGGACTTAAAAAAAAAAAAGGCATGAACAACATTTTTGTCAGATTTCACTCCGAATTCTGCACTGAAATCAGACGAGAATCCACACCCTATGCATCTGAATAGTGTTTCCGTAACCCTGGTCACATGCCAAGGAAAAACTGTATGCAGGGTTTTGGCTGCAGGTAGCATGTTGCTGGTTTTACACAGGACCGAGGATCAGGCTACTTTCACACTAGCGCTTTTTGCGGATCCGTCGTGGATCTGCAAAAACGCTTCCGTTACAATAATACAACCGCATGCATCCGTCATCACCGGTCTTCTATAGCCATGACTGATCCGTCTTGAACACTATTGAAAGTCAATGGGGAAACGGATCCGTTCTTTATTGTGCCAGAGAAAACGTTTGGCTCCGCTTCGTCAGGCAGACAGCAAGGCGCCACAGGCAGCGTTTTGGTGTCCGCCACCAGAGCGGAACGGTGACTGAACGGAGGCAAACTGATGCATTCTGAGCGGATTCTTTTCCATTCAGAATGCATTAGGGCAAAACAGCCTTAGTCCCACTGACTGGCAGTGAGGTGAATCCTCCTGTGGATCTGCTGTAAGTCTGATATATGGGAAACAATAGAACACGGAACAGTCTGGGGGTGCTGAATATTTCTAACAGGCATTGTATACATGGATGACTTGATAGAAAGAAATGTTTTAAGGCTGTAATTTTACAGAAAAGTCCTTCATAAAATATTTACATCAGTTACATAGTATAGTGCTGATTCTATTAAAGTAAAAAGTATATTTTTAGATTCTGTTAAAGGGCATCTGTCGGCAGATCTGTACCCAATACACTGGCTGACCTGTTACATGTGCAGCTGAGCAAAGCCGCGAGGTGTAATGACAACGCCCCTGTTGCTCTTAGAGGCTCATTTGCATATATTAAAACATCATTTTTCTCAGCAACATATGAACACGAGACCAACACGGATGCCTTCAGATGCAAAGTGCACATGCAAGAGGTCGGCCATTCTCATAGGTACAAATCTGCTGACAGATGGCCTTTAAAGAAAGCCTTTTTTTCTAATCCAGTAGTCCTTTACATGCTGCCCACCACAAGCCTTGGCCGCATCAAAACAAAGGTGCAGCACAGCGCTGGGCGCGATCCTGAAAATGAAAAGTAACTCGCTCCAATCTAGAGCTGTATTACACCAGATTATCCAACCAATTTCTGTCCATCGTTGGTGTGTATAACAAAAGATCTGGGTGTGTAAGCAGCCATCTGTCAGATAATCTGTTGGTGTAATACAGCCCTAAGAAGGCATCACTTGCCGATCCATGTATCCACATAGGTAAAAACCAATCCTGTTCAGACAAAACGTGGAGGAGTTCACTCCCTTCATTTTACAACACACACTTAAACCATAAAAGCGTGAGTCAGACTGGTTACTATGCTGAAAACATATTTATGCTTGCACAAATTTGCATTAATAAAGTACTGTGGGGAAATCCCGAATGACGTACCTTCAGAAATACCTTCACACTTGCATTGTTAATTCCAGTATTGAGACCTGGCAGAGGAGCTCCACATTGGAAGAATTCAATTCCTCCCTTACGGCGCTTTCACACGAGCGTGACGGATTGGCTCCGGATGCGTTCAGTGAAACGCGCACCATTTTGCAAGCAAGTTCAGTCAGTTTTGTCTGCGATTGCGTTCAGTTTTTTCCGCCCGGGTGCAATGTGTTTTGATGTGTTTTTCACGCGCGCGATAAAAAAACTGAAGGTTTACAAACAACATCTCTTAGCAACCATCAGTGAAAAACGCATCGCACCCGCACTTGCTTTCCGGATGCAATGCGTTTTTTCACTGAAGCCCCATTCACTTATATGAAGCCAAGGCTGCGTGAAAAAAAAACGCAGAATATAGAACATGCTGCGATTTTCACGCAACTCAGAACGCTCATGTACACAGACACATTGAAATGAATGGGTCCGGATTCAGTGCAGGCACAATGTGTTCACATCACTCACTGCACCCGCGTGGAAAACTCGCTCGTGTGAAAGAGGCCTTCATTTTTGCCATCCACTAAAAATGACATGGCAACCTTATTCTGCTGGTCAGTACATTGGCAGCAATACCAAGTTACAGTTTTTAAGAACCTTTTACAAAAATGTTTTTCTTTGCATCACCAAATTCTGACATGTGTAACTTTTTGCCATTTCTGTCTACAGATCTGTGGGAGAAATTATTTTTGGGGGGTGAGATTTAGGTTATACTGGTACCATACTTTTTGATCACTTTTTATTCAATTTTTTTAGGGGGAAAGAGGGAAATCATCCAGCTTTTTTTCCCCATTACGGCTTTATATCTTAATAGTTGGGACATTTTGAGACATAGCAATACCAATTATGTTTACTTTTTAGTTTACTTTTATATGTAAAATGGGGAAAGGGGCTGATTTAAGTTATTAATGTTTTTGTGTTTTTTTAAGTAATTTTTTAACTTAGGGGACCTAAACATGGGAAAACTTTGAATGCTTGTACCATAAACTGCATTTGTGTACTATTGCAATCTGTAAGATTTTCAATGGCTGTCTATAGGCAGTTTCCGATGAAAGGACAGAGGGAGCCCCCTCTGCCTCTATCTAACCACTCAGACGTGGTGGTCACTACTGAATGGAAGAGACTGATTTATCTTGATCCTAATGTAGTAGGTGACGTAGTCAGAGTTTATATCTGTGACTTTGAACTCGGTCCTTGCACCCCACGGGGCACAGTCTGTTGCTGGCCATACTGATTTATTTGTACTCTTAGGTCAGTACTTATGTATGAAAGGCCTCTATACTATAAAAAAGTATCACTATTAATTTAATGTTTGTGGCCTTTTTGTGGTGTTTTTTTTTTTATTATCCAGTTTCAATTTGTACATGTGTTTTTCAAGACCTATAGAGAAGGCTTTAGGAGAAACGCCAGGAAAAACACGTTTTGAGAAAAATAACACTGACCTAAACAAAACAAAAAAAAGTTACCAAAATGACACAAACCAAAATGCATTGAAGGCAATGTCTTTTATATTTGACTATAGACTTTACTTTACAGTAACCTCTGGCATTTTGGGCAAGAAAAAATAAAAAAAAATTAAAACATGGCATTTTTACAAATATGCAATATGTGAAACCAGTCAAAAGGTATTTCCAGGATTAGCGCCACTGTAGTGAAAACCAGATACAGCCCATGGACAAGAGAAGTGTTATTTCTGGACTAAAAAAATAAAATAAAAAATAAAAAAAGAAGATTTTTCTTTCTAACTCTGACCAACCCCTTTAAAACATGATGCCATTGGCATTACAGATTCATTAGCACGGCTCCGATGTTTCTCATAGAGAAAGGGTCAGCAACCTTTGGTGGGTCAGCTGCAGTGACACTACTACTCCCAGCATGCACACTTGCTCATCTGTTCTTGTAACTGCCCAAAAGAAGTGAGAGGATTCTGGGAGTTGTAGTTTCAGAACAGCTGGAGTGCCGGAGGCTGCTGATCCCCGTCACAGAGCATGCCTCAGGCTAAGGACAAATCTACATTCTTTCTCGCTCCAGTTTATAGAAATTTAAGGCAGACGTGACAACAGAACAAGGACGTCTATTCCAAAAAATACAGGTAATTGTAATGACTCATTTAACCCAAGCTAATTCGGGCTTTCAACCCTTGGAAAATGAAGGTGCAGACTATGACTCTCTAAGCCATGAGACATTGGATAAGTTATATTTACAGTATGCATAAATTAACTAAAAAAAACATTCTTCATACAAATGTACAGAATTTTATGGTAGCCACCTTAAATCTGCGTAGGCACATAAGACAGGGTTTTGGTAGGGTTGATGGAAAACCACCAGTTGGTGACCACCACAAACAAGTCATACATGAGGACCTGTTCCGCACTGCGATTTGGCTGATTCAGGGTCAGTACGTGGCCAATTGCGCCCTAATGTGTGTGATAAACTGCCAAACCAATGTGTCTACGCCGGGGTCCATAAGGGAGCTTGCAAGACCAGCAACAGAACATGTGAGGCCCATATCTGGAGAGGTCTCCTCCTAAAATCCTGACTCGCTCATTATTTTATCAAGTGCACTCCAGAATATTAGTTTTTTTCAGCAAAAAATTAAAACTTTTGGCAAAGCCTTTAAAATGAGGGTTTTTGCAGGCTTCACAGAACCTCACTAATGTAATACAAACCTTAGCCTAGAGCTAGGCCTTTGACGTGAGCACCTTATGACGCATTACAACCCTACCATAGGTGGCATAGTATACCTGCAGGAACATAAAACTGCTGGACTGGATGAAGTATGTAATACTTAGGTGGACTGCTTTTTCACCCACAGTAATATCATCTTATACACAAACTGTACAATGTTTGCTACATCTTCACAAGGCAGTGCTACTTTGAGAGTAGCCTGGTCATGGCCTGGAACAGTATGCATGGTAGCAGTTAGTGCAGCAGGTTTTAGAGGCACAAGGAAACTTGGGGGAGACACTAGTGCACGTGGCTGTACAAGGCATGTACTGCAGCATCTTACTGTATGGAAAAGGCTCATCTCAGGGTGGATTAGGAGCATCCAATGGAGGTGGGGTAAAAGCAGTCAGTCATTCATGTGTCCTGTTAGGTCAACCATTTCAAAGCTAGGAATTCACATATTTGCCCAGTTATAGGAAAGGAGCAGTCTTGGACATACTCATACCGTATGCACTGACGCAATGATTTTGGGTATCGGTGGATTGTAACGTAGGTTCTTGGCACATCACCGATCTATTCAGGATCAGATAACATGCAGGTAAACGTTCCTCACCTTCACAGGCTTGGTGCCACCAAGACGTATCACTTTCAGAGCTTCCCAAAAGATACAAGAGTCATTGCATCACCTACTAAAACTGAAATCGTAGAAGGAAACTGGTGTTGGGGAAGGGGGAAGTCCAAATGCAACAAACTTAAGTCTTCCATAGGGGCCAAAGATACCACCGGCATCCCATGTAAAAATCAGGAAGACTGAGAAGACTTGTATAATGCATTAGAGAGGGATATGGATAGGACTATATTTTTTAATAATTACGCGTTCCTCGGTGTTACTGGTGGAAATGCTAACCACAAAGGGCTTATATCTCAAGATCATGAGGGAAGTCTCTGGCAGTATTCATGAACCAAGGCTTTGTCAGACTCGACGTCAGATCAGACGCACTACCAGATGTGGGATTCACAGTGTGTCATTTTGATCACGCCAACGCCTCCACCTAACCGCCGGTAGTTCATGCCGCCATACAGTCTGCAAAGAGAAAGAAGCCGCTCATTACTTTCCAAAGTACACTGGTGACCAGACAAGTGAACAGTAATTGTACTATTACATCGCAAACGTGCAAATGAAAGACCCCCCCCATGATATTCCAATGCCTTGTTAAGGGGATGTCTGCCATAATATGTTAAAACGCTCCCCCTAGTGACAAAAGAGGGAAAAAATAAAATATAAAAGTCAATATTCATGCCCGCTGCTCCTGTCCCAAAGCTTCACGGTGCCCGGCAGGAAACGCCCGCTAAGAATCACAGACTGCAGCAATAGACCCCCCCCCCCCCTCAGGCAGTGAGTGGCTGGGCGGGCATTTCCTGCGTCTCCAGAGGGGGCAGTAGCAGAGACTGGTGGCAGGAGGTCAGTCAGTGAGTATTGATTTTTTTTAATTTTTGCCATGGGGAGCTTATAAAAACATGTCCAGACAAAGGCCTCATGCACAAGAACGTATTTTGTTTCAGTGTCCGTTCATTTATTTTTTTGCGGATAGGATGCGGACCCATTCAGTTCAATGGGTCCGCTAAAAATGCGGACAGCACACAGTGTGCTATCCGGAAACGCATGTCCATTCCGTAGCCCTACAAAAAAAAAAAAAAAAAAAAAAAAAAAAAAAGAAGAAGAGAACATGTCCTATTCTTGTCCGTTTTATGCAATGGATACTAGGGATCGACAGATTATAGGATTTACCGATATTATCGGCCGATATTCAGGATTTTGAACGCTATCGGTATCGGCATTTATTTTGCCGATATTCCGATAGTGTATTGGGAACACAGATCGCGCTGCTGACAGCGCTCCCAGTGTTCCCTCAGCAGCAGCACAGGGGAGAAGGAGCAGTGTCTCCTCCCCCTGTGCTGCTGCTGCCGTCAATGAAAGGACAGGGGACAAGAGGAGGGGAGGAGCTATGGCCACTGCGCCACCAATGAAGCTTAATCTCTAATTTATTCATATACAGGAGGCGGGAGCTGCAGGATCACATAGACGGCTCCCGGCCTCTATGAGCTGTAGCTGCGATCTGCGGTAGTTAACTCCTCAGGTGCCGCGGATCGCAGCTACTGCTCATAGAGGTCGGGAGCCGGCTATGTGATCCTGCAGCCAGCTCCCGCCTCCTGTATATGAATAAATTAGAGATTAAGCTTCATTGGTGGCGCAGTGCAGCCCCCCCCCCCCCCCCCCAGTATTAAGCAGTGGTGGCGCATAGGGCCCCCCCACCCCAGTCGCAGTGCGCCCCCCCCACAGGATCCTCTCTCCCCTGCTCCTCCGATCGGAGCCCCAGCAGTGTAATGCTGGGGCTCCGATCGGTTACCATGGCAGCCAGGACGCTATTGAAGCCCTGGCTGTCATAGTAAGCTCCATGCTGCTGTGTGCACAAAGCAGCAGGGACAGTGTGAGCTCCTATTCACCCTGATAGATCTCTATCAGGGTGAATAGGACAAGGGTTCTAGTCCCTAAGGGGGCTAAAAGTTAGTTAAAAAAAAAAATAAGTTACAAAAATAAAAACACCAAAATATAAATGAAAAAGAAAGATTTCCCAAAAAATAAAATACACATTAACAATAAACATTCATTTTCAGCAGATTTGTGGGAATTTTTATTTTATTTTTCAAAAATGAAAATTCCCAGAATATCGGTATAAATTATCGGCTATCGGCCTCAAAGTTCACAAATTATCGGTATCGGCCCTAAAAAATCAATATCGGTCGATCCCTAATGGATACACAAAAAAAGTGCAAAAATGTGCGACATCCATTTTTTTTTTGCGGCTCCATTGTGACCATGCCTGTCCTTATACACAGAACAGACAAGAATAGGACATGTTCTATCTTTTTTTTCGGAACAGATTTGTGGACATACAGATACGGAATGCAGTCAGTCATTCAGTGAAATGAATGGTTCCGCATATGGGCCGCAAAAAAAAAAAAAATGGAAATACGTTTGTGTGCATGAGCCCTAAGGCTGAATTCACATCAGCGTTCTTTTTCCATTCTTCTAATTCTAATAAAGAAAAAGAAAAAAAGAAAAAAAGTTATGCACATTTGGCGTCCGTTTGGGCCATTTCCGTCAGATCCGTTTTTTAAAAGGGGAAAAGGTCCCTTTTTTCCTGTCTAAAATAAAAGATCTGACGGAAATGGCTCAAACGGACGCGAAATGTGCATAACTGATGCACAGGATCCATTTTTTTTTTTCAATGATCTGTTGCTTTTTTTCTTTATTTTTCTGTTCTTCTAATGGATCAGAAGAACAGAAAAAATAACGGGGATGTGAACTCTCCCTTACCTCGCCATCTTCTACCACTGGCTCCAACAAACACATGCTGCCTGCTTTTAACAAATGCCAGCTCTCCAATCCTCCACTGACAATCTGGTTGTCCTCCCATTTTTTTTTTTTTAAATAAGTGGCCGTCATGCGTCTGCTGCAGCCAATCAGTGGCCTCTGAGATCACGTGGCATACTACTGGCATCAGGGTCCCAATCACTGAGTAGTGGTGCCTGTAAAATGGCACATGGCCACTGATTACCTGCAAGGACCGCTGGTAAACACAGACGAGGGGCCTGCCCATCAGTGGGTGATAGAAATGGTGACTACTTATTTATTTTTTTAAGAAATTCGATAACCGCTTTCAACTTTCAGTAAGACAACGGATTAGGGGGAAAAAGGAAAAAAATAAAAAATAGGGCAATGAGAGAAAGAAAGCATCATTTTACCTTACAATTATTTATGATTTTTGTCTTTTTATTTTATTTTGCTGTGTGTATCAGCATACAAATAATACTGGCTGCTAGATGTCAGCAACACCGGCAGCTTCTTTTACTCTGACAACAGCACTTGGCCAGACACAGATCATTTGGCAATAATATAATAATTAGCATTTGTCAGTATAATTTGGATATTACTGCTGTAACTTGTATAACCGGGAATACTGGGGTGGAAAATGTGGCAAACCTGAGAATAGCTGATCAGTGGGGGTGTGGGGTTTCCCCACCTTCCGCAATAAGATATTGATGGCCTATCCTGAGGACTGGCCATCAATATAAAAATTGTGGAAAAATGTGTTTTAGGGGTTTTTGTTGTGGTCTTTATTCAAATTGCGGCATATGCAAAGAGCAGTGTTCTTCCAACTGATTTTCTTTAGGACTTCAAGAAAAAGATGCATGTACTGAACAAAAAAAAAAAAAAAAAAAAGGGATGTGCAAAATTTTTTCAATAAATTCTAGATTTTTGAAATTTTATTAATGTGCCAAAAACTATATACAAGACAGGGGTCCCAAAGAGATTCAATCTGATATTAAAGTGTCACGTACCTCCATGTATTAGCGTCTGGGTCAAATACTTCTATCGTCTTCAAGTATGTTGTTCCGTCAAATCCTCCTACCGCCATTAACTGTCCATTCACCACAGCAAGACCGACCTATAGCACACGCATAAGCGCAGTGGTTAAATACTGCTAAAGGGGCTGTCCGGTTTCATGACATTCATGATAAGTCTGGAACTTGTGTAACTTTAGCTCCTAACCAGTGTCGGCCTAAAAAATGGCCCCACCGGTCATACAGCTGCACTAATAAGGGAGATGTTGGAAGGGAAGAACTGGGCTATGGGGCACGCCAACAAACCCTAAAGGGGTATTACTATATTAGGCTACTTTCACACTGGCGTTTCTTGGTCCGCCTGTGAGATCCGTTTCAGGGCTCTCACAAGCGGCCCGAAATGGATCAGTTCAGCCCCAATGCATTCTGAATGGATAAGGATCCATCCAGAATGCATCAATTTGGCTGCGTTTGGTCTCCGTTCCGCTTTTGAGCGTTTTGGTGTCCGCCTGACGATGCGGAGCCAAACAGATCCGGTCCTGACTTACAATGTAAGTCAATGGGGACGGATCCGTTTTCACTGACACAATATGGTGCAATTGAAAACGGATCCGTCTCCCATTGACTTTCAATGTAAGTCAGGACGGATCCGTTTTCACTTAAGCTTTTTTGCGGATAGAATAATGCAAACGGATCCGTTCTGAGCAGATACCAGCGTTTGCATTATTGGTGCGGATCCGTCTGTGCAAATACAAGACGGATCCGCACCGAACGCAGGTGTGAAAGTAGCCTGAGACATGTTGTTATGTGTATTATTTACAAATGTGACCTGAAGTTATATTTTCTGGTAAAATCTCATCCATCTTCCTACCACTATAAACGCACAATTTTGAGGCAGTCCCCAGGGAGCATCCCCAAATCTGAACAAGGTCTTCCAACATTTCCCCAAAAAAATCAGACACTAGAAAATAAAATTCTGTACTGACCAAGTGTTCAGGAATTAGCAGACCATATGTGAAGGCATTATTCTAGAGACAGTCCTCTAAGACAACACCAGGGTAGATCAATGGCCATGATAAAATCATTAAGGGGGAGATTTATCAAGCAGTTTGTGGCAGAAAAGTGGTGTTAAAAAGTCATGTTTGAGACCTTTTAAAATAATTGTCACAATGTGCCTTTTTTACGCCGCCATAGCAACAATTTCTTATAGGGGACATGCCAAGTGTGGGAAGGGGGTGTGTGACCAGCCGATGCTACAAATTTATCTTCATTTACACCACTTTTTTGACACAAATGGAGCCAGGAACCTATGGCAGCTCAGACGCGCAGACTGCTGGAGGATGCGCCTAAGGTATGACGGGGCCTGGACCTGGTCATAAATTAGGTGCATCTTCCGGCAGCGCAGGGGATATCGCGATCAGTGCAGAAAGCACCGTCTTGATAAATCGCCCCCTATGACTTAACGCGGATTACTTCAATATGCCCAACTGGCACTGCACAATGGTCAGAGGAACTTTTAGCAGAACAATGAACATCCAAAGGACTTGCCATAAATGTCGGACAGATGCGAGTCTCAGAAGTGCGACCCGCAACCATCTTGAGAACAGGGCCCTGCCCCACACCGCCGTGAAGAGGTGGCCATGCATGCAGGAGTTCTGAAAACAGCAAAGTAAGCACACACTGCCATTTTTAGAAGTGAATGGAGAAAGTAGCACATGTGCCACCATATCTCCCTTCACAGAAGCACAAGATGGAGACCCGTTCCCGAAACAGCAGCGGGTCATTTATGGCACAACATAGCCATCTCTGACAGCATTGATAAATCTATCTTACTGTCTCAAATATGGATATAAAGACCTTAAAATCATTTTACAGCACATATGTTCCTACCCCACTCCGCCGTGAGGTCATGGCGACTACTGGTGACCACTGATTGGTCCTGGGATTGTACCGTTCAGCACTACTCAGCTCTGTGGTGTCATCTCTTCCGCCTACTGCATAGATCATATCCTGGTACACCGCACAGCCCAGGTGTTTTCGTCGGGTACCCATTGGTGCTATTGTGTGCCAGCGATTTTCCTGAGGATTGTACCGCTCAACTGAAATAGGAGAACACAAAACTGTGAAGCAACATTTTTAAACAGATTTGTGAGAAGCAAACATTTCACGCATTGGATGAAAAAGATTTTTGGCGTCTCCATTTTAAACAAAATTTGCAAGGAGGTAATTTGACTTGTAAAATCGTTCGCCCCCCCTTGTTATTACTTCGGGTAGGCAGATCTGCTAGTAACGTGGCCGTTCTGCGCGTACGTCTTTTTAGACTGTCTGCTCTACGCCCTAGGAATCCATATTCACTGTCAGGGTTCTAGCTGCCCAACATCTCACAAAAGGATAAATGGACGATTTACAGATATATCCGATAAAGCAACGACTGTCAATTATTGTGAAGGGGCAAGGAGAGAAGAAAAACTGAGTCTGCATAATGGCTGATGATAAAGAATTCAGCCAACTCCAGCAAGTCGTCTTATTCTAGTGGCGATTGTGTTCCTGGAAGAATTTATAACGGCCATGGCACAGTAATCTCATAGTAATCTCTTGAAGCACAGAGCATTCCATTATAGGAGCTTGATAAAGGGGTTAGTCAATAACTTGTTAATTTAATTCAAAGGAAGCTGGCAGAATTGGAAATGCTGCTCTGGAGTATGGCTCAAGATCAGTAAAGTGCTGTTCACACTGGTTCTATTCTGTCAGGTCTCTTTTGAACTTAGACACAATAGTATAGTCTTCTCAGCTGCTTGGTAAAATAATGTATTTTCGCTCCATAAGACGCGCAGGGGAAATGACAGTGCGCCCTATGGTGTGAATACTAACAACCGCTTCCATTATGTAGGAGGCGCTGGGAGCGGTGAGTGTAGCGCTGCGCTGGTTGTACTCATAGCTCCCTGGTCTTCTGTCCGTGTCCTGACTGCGTACAGCATGAGGGCGTTCCGCACATAGGAGCGCACTATGACCTCATGATGTGCTACTTCAGGTTACAGTGCAACACTAGGCCAGCGGATGACCAGAAAGGGGTGAGCGTTAGCGCAGCCCGGAGCAGGAGAGGAAAGTTTATTTATTTTCCTGATGGAGCTTGGAGGTCTGATGTGACGAGGGATGGGGCTCTGATACAGAGGTCTGATGGAGCTGGGGGTCTGATGTAAATATTTTTTCTTATTTTCCTCCTCTATATCCTAGGTCTTATGATTTGGTTAGTCTTATTGAAGGAAAAATATGGTAAATAACAGACTCTTTAAAAATGGAAGCCATGAAGCAGAACATAGGGCACCATCATCGATTAACTCTTTCTGCAGCTTTTATCAATTGTATACATTTTTTTAATACAGAGCTACCTGCCCTCATCCTACCTCAGGTAATAGTCAAGGGTCTGTTAATTGACATGTGCAACCTTGAGTGACAAATGTGCTCATAAACACTGTTTACTCCCATCCCCCCCACAGCAGAAATCCATTGAGGATAAATGAAAACAAAAAAAATTATAATTATGTAACACCCTTAAATTTACTCACCGGTATTGAGAGGAGACGTTCCATCTGAACCCCCAACTGCATACAGAAAACCGCCAAGGACTGCGACAGCCACTCCAAGTCTTCGCGTACTCATGGAGGCAACACGTGTCCACTTATTTTCCTTTGGGTCATACCTATATGACAGAGGGAAGAAAATTAGGCAACTTTTTCAGATACGCACTGCCGCCAATAGTACCGCTCTGTGTCAGTGAATGGGAATATCTATAGGTTACATTCAGAGGCCAAAATCCTGTTCTGACCTAGCCTAATGGGTCAATCCAAGTAAGTAAGATAGGGTACTTTCCCATGAGTGATGTTTCCATCTGGGTGCAGTCCGTTTTTTTTGCACATGGACACGTTGTGCATATATCCATTTAATTGAACAACACTATGCAGAGACCTGGCTTTAGGGCCAGTGACTAAGCATGTGTGACCAGCCGCACTCATAAGGCTTCATGCACACCACTGTATCAGTTTTGCAGACCACAAACCACGGATAAGGGCCGCGTGCATGCTGCCACTTTATTGTCACCACCTGTAGAAATGTTCTAACCTTGTCCACCATTTGAAATTAATGGTTCTGGGTGTAAATGCAGCCTGAAGAATATCCCTGCTGTGGCTCTATACGAAGCATGTTCAGACTAAGAACTCTACCTTTTAATTACTACCGTACCGGACAGTTTATTGCCTAAGAGGATATTTCTCAATCTGGTCTTCATTGCAACATTCGTTTGTGAAACTCGCCTTTGACTTTCTCTTTATAATTATAAAGCTCACTTTAATGACCAATGTGAATTAAAAAGTTTGAGCAGATTTGTCACATTTATATTAAAAATTTAAAATTGTGTAACCTGCACCCCAAGGTCAATAAAAGGAATAAAAGAAAAAAAAAAGAAAAATTATTAGATTTAGATATGTAATCTACCTCAGGAGGTATGGGACAAGAACAATCACCTTTTATTAAAAATAGTTTTTTTTGTGCTGACCTGTAAAATACTTTTCTCGCTGAGTTCATTGGGGGGACACAGAAGACCATGGGTATAGCTGCTGCCACCAGTGTTAGCTCCTCCCCTCAGATATACCCCTCCTGCAGACACCGAGCTAATCAGTTTCTACAAAAGCAGCAGGAGCAGCCAGGAGAAGCCAACAGAAAACAATAACAAGTAAGAAAGGCGAAGATGGGTCAGAATCAAGAACCAGAGGGACCCACCAAGGAGCACCATCAATGCACAAAAAATCCTATTTTCTCGCTCGTATCATTGGGGGACACAGACGACCATGGGACGTTAAAGAGCAGTACCATGGGGAGGGAACAAGAACAGAACGAATCCAAGGCTGGTCATAGTGCCCCGCACAGAAATGTGGGGGAGGGCACACCGGGAACCCTGATAAGGGACAGGAAGAATCATTCCCAGGAAGGCCAGCCAGAGAGCGGCTTAACACGCAGAGGCTCCGGCTGGGCAGAAGAACAGTCCAGAGAATATAAGTCACGGCTTAGGAGACTGCAGAAGATACAGGAGAGAGAGACCTAGCCTGTATTCAGAAGACTTCTGAGGAATAGATATCCACAGGTCAGAACCCCAGGAAAAAACACGCTAGAGCCATCAACAGACACAACATGGTGCGAGAAGAAAAAAGGGAACAATTCAGTGGAAAACTGATTGGAAGAAAACAAACAAAAAATTGCATCAGTGCAGATGTGACAAAAATGTTGCCCCCCACGTGGGACAAAGTTGGGGTGCCAGAAGGCAGGGCCTCAAAACCATAACAGGCTGCCAGAAGAGAAAACCACTCCAGCGGGACCATAACGAACAAGGCAGGGCTAGAGAACCTGGATGAAAGTCAATGGGAACAAGGCAGTGAATCCGACCCCAAACTACAAAAAAAGAGGAGAGTAACCTGGCAGACAAAATAAATTAAAAAAAAGTGTCCCCCGGAAGCAAAAACTTTGCTTCAGATATACGGCCAAGGGGTTTGCTGCATAAGAGTGTTCCCCAAGGGGAACGCAATGTGATAAGTAGAGGTAGGTAGAGGAGGAAGGGAACCCATCATGTGGATATTTGATTATAATCTAACTAATTATATACAATCATTAACTACTAAAAAAGTGCCTTAGATGTATTCACTTACTGCTGTGACAGATGGTTACCTCATAATATACACACAAAGATGCCGCATGCTAATGAGCTGATTGGAGTCCAGTGTGATGTCATTGAGTCCAGCGTTTATTTAAATAACAGCTATAGCCACTCCCCTGCCCACCTGCTGCTGATTTATATGGAAAATAACTGTCAATCAGCAGCAGGTGGGCGGGGAGAGTCAGGAGCTCATAAATATTCAGGACTCATCATTATCAGCTGGAGCTTTTCAATACAAGATGTTGGAAGATTGACTGGGCCAATTAAAGAAAGTGACCTAGCATTTTGCTAAGAGAATCAGTCACTCATTTATGTTGCCCTTAGTTAGGACACCATAAAACTGGTGACAGGTTCCCTTTAAATTCCAGAACAAGAGAGGAGAAGCCGACAGAAGCGCCATGGAAGGCTGCCTGAACTGGTAGACCTAACCGGAAACTGAAGAAAAAAAACATCTAGGTGATGAAGGTTGTGTAAACTCATGAGACACTGTCGGCCGCCACTGAGAGTGACGATACAGAATGAATAGAATCGAGAGGCAAGTGCAAACACTCAATGGAAGTGCAAGTACTCCGCCCATAGAAGGAGGGTAATGCTACAGGCTGTACCGTATCCAGTGGAGGAGCTATTACTCTATGAAAAGAAAATAATGGTACGGACTGTACGGTACCCAATGGCAGTGCTATTACCTCGTCTATGGAAGAAGGGTAATGCTACAGGCTGTACAGTACCGAGTGGAAGTGCAATTACTCCGCCTATGGAAGGATGGTAATGCAAAAGTAGGCTGCAGAGTCGGGGCCGACCGGAAGAGCTTCCAGTTGGGGCGGCAATGCAGGGAGGGAGTGGGAAAGCAAAGTTGCGACATACCCCGGCCGGACAATAAGCCGTCCGGGATCTAGGGAACTGCCGCGGGGAGCCGGATGGGAGGGGGGTTGGCCGCAGAGAGGCAGGGGCCTTGATTACCAGCGGCCCCGGCGGAAGACAGGGACCGGAACACTGGGAATAAGCCCCCCCAGAAGGGACGCCTGCCGAAACTGAGGCCTCATGGGAAGGGAGGAGGAATGGGGCCTTGGGGACTGAGAGAATACTCACCTGTCTGGTGTTTTCTGCCCCCCTGGCTCCAGCCGGGTCACCAGCTTCGGTGCGTTACCCCTTGGTGAGGGTAGCTACACCGGTAACAGAGGGGACTTAGTTGAGGCCGGACCTGGAGACCAGAAAGCTTGCAGGATATATAGGCTTTAGGTACCTCTGGTCCTCCTTGCCTTTTGGAGACTGGGAACGAGCAGCGGGCTTGGGGACCCCCTGTACTCCCGTCTCTTGGGCAGGAATCTTGGACACTGCCAGCAGCCCAGCTAAAAGGAAAGAAAAAGAGAAAAATGGGGGGGGGAAAAAAAAAAAAAAAAAAAAAAAAAAAGCAGGGAGGTCTGCCTCTGAAACTGATTAGCTCAGTGTCTGCAGGGGGAGTATAGCTGAGGGGAGGCGCTAACACTTTTTTTTTGCTTGGTGTTGCCTCCTAGTGGCAGCAGCTATACCCATGGTGTTATGTGTCTCCCAATGATACAATGTTACAATTTAAATACTATAACAAAGGGTCAGAGCACTGGTTTAGTTTTTATTTCCTATATTAGATGATAAAAACCCTTACGGTTTAGAAAAATTCAACATTTAAACACATTCAAAAGTATGTGACTGAAAACACAGTGGAAAATTCAGCTACAGTTTTGCAGCCATTATTGTGTATTACGTGTGTTTTTTAACGCCAAAATAGCTTTTTGGGTTCCACCCTCTCCATTGCAAAAAAGTTCAAATCCGCGGTGGAGATCCACAACATACTGTAAATTGACATACTGCAGATTTCAAAACCGCACTGGAGGTCAAGGTATGAAAACTGCAGCATGTAGACTTCTTAAAATGTCATCCACTTTGCCAGTAACAGAGAATGCTGCGGATCTGCCTGGCGAAAAGTTGCAGCATTTTAGTCAGGTGTGGACAAAGCCTTAAAGTAATACTATATTATAATACAGATAGATCAATCTCAAATATTATTGGGGGAAAAAAAAAAAAATGTATCCGTCGATCAAATCAATTTTTAGTTGCTGAACACTTACTAAGGCCTCTTTCACACTTGCGTTGTCCGGATTCGGCGTGTACTCCACTTGCCGGAATTACACGCCGGATCCGGAAAAATGCAAGTGTACTGAAAGCATTTGAAGACGGATCCGTCTTCAAAATGCTTTCAGTGCTACTATGGCAGCCTGGTTGCCAAGTCCTGGTTGCCATAGTAGTAGTGGGGAGCGGTATACTTACAGTCCGCAGCGGCTCCCGGGGCGCTCCAGAATGACGTCAGAGCACCCCATGCGCATGGATCATGTGATCCATGCGATCACGTCATCCATGCGCTTGGGGCGCCCTAACGACCATGTATCCGTGGATCCGTAAAAAAAAATAATAAAAAAAATAAAAAATAAAAAAATCACACGGACGTCTGAATGGAGCCTTACAGGGGGGTGATCAATGACAGGGGGGTGATCAGGGAGTCTATATGGGGTGATCACCCCCTGTCATTGATCACCCCCCTGTAAGGCTCCATTCAGACGTCCGTGTGATTTTTACGGATCCACGGATACATGGATCGGATCTGCAAAACGCATACGGACGTCTGAATGGAGCCTTACAGGGGGGTGATCAATGACAGGTACTCTGAATGGAGCCTTACAGGGGGGTGATCAATGACAGGGGGGTGATCAGGGAGTCTATATGGGGTGATCATGGGTTCATAAGGGGTTAATAAGTGACAGGGGGGGGGTGTAGTGTAGTGTAGTGGTGTTTTGTGGTACTTTACACAGCTACCTGTGTCCTCTGGTGGTCGATCCAAACAAAAGGGACCACCAGAGGACCAGGTATATTAGAAGCTGTTATCAAAACAGTGTCTAATATACCTGTTAGGGGTTAAAAAAAATAATAAAATAAAAATCACATCTCCAGCCTGCCAGCGAACGATCACCGCTGGCAGGCTGGTGATCCACTCGCTTACCTTCCGATCCTGTGAACGCGCGCAACTGTGTGCGCGCGTTCACAGGAAATCACGGCTCTCGCGAGATGACGCATATATGCGTGACTCTGCGCAGAGCTGCCACCTCCGGAACGCGAATCTGCGTTAGGCGGTCCGGAGGTGGTTAATAGGAACCTGTCACCATGAAAATGCACTGCAGTCAGTATGTTATAGAACAGGAGGAGCTGAACAGATTGACATATAGTTTGGTAAGGAAACGTGCAGCAGAACTTGTAATATATTCATTTAATTAATTTTCACTTTGTGCAGGTCCTCAAATATACCTTGGGGGTCAATTACTATTCTGAAATACGCCTAAATTAGGCATATTACAGGAGCAGATGGCGGCGCAACTGTCAGTTGCGCGGCTATCTGCGACATTGCCCAACTCATGCAAGGTCTAAGATTTTGGGTGTTGCCTGTTTTAAGCGTAGAAAATGGTCTAAACGTACGGCAGCTAGGAAGCCATCTTACCTCTAGAACTGGCGCTGGATGCGCCGAAGTTATGGAGGGGCTTGCGCCTCTTCATAACTTCGGCAGATCCTCCACCAGTGATAGGGCTTTATTAAGACCGGCATCTAAAACGCCAGTCTTATAATAAATGTTCCCCCTTATCTCTAAACTACTAAGAGGTCATAAACCATTATTTAAGGCACATTCTTATCAGTAAGAGAAGAACTGAATTATAATAAGTGTTTATAATGTCAGAGAGCAGAGATAAGGAGCCCGTCTGCTCCTGGTCTGATGGAGAAGAAAAATCCAAAAGCGTGCTACTCTGGCATCACTTGTAAAATCCAAGAAACACCCTTTTAAAAATAAAAATAAAAAATCATAAAGATATATCTATATTTCTTTTAACGCACACACATATAGATACCTTTCTACAATGTTCAGGCAGGAGACACCATCCTGACCGCCTACAGCATAAAGATACCCGCCTAGAACAGCCACACCAACACTCGTCCTGCAAGTGCTAGTTGGAGCCACATCACTGCTCCACTGGTTCGTTTTTGGGTCATATCTAGAAGAAAAAGACAATTTATGTTTTTTCCACCCAAAAAAAAAAATAATCCTCAATGTCTTAAAGGCTATGTACATATTTGAACTTGCTTCCTAAATGCAAAATTAAGCATATCCAAATAGTCTTTATTAAAAATGTTCTACCATTATGCTTCTGCAGAGAGTGTGTAAGCCCATCACCTAGCTGCTGGGGCTGCTGAATCTGACCTAAAGCCACCAGAGCTTGGCTCATGTTTCTAACAGCTCTGTCTGCTCTCCATCTTCCTTCTCTAAGAGTCTAGAGGGGTCAAGGATTCAAGCAGGACAGCTCACACAGGCGGTAGATAGGGAGGGATGCACACACAAGGCCGCTTGTAGAGGTCAAGGAATCATTTTGGACACACAGATCCAGTACATAATTTTGGGGGACGCACATCCACATGAGAACAGTCTGAAACTAGGAGCAGGTTGTGAAATGAATACCTGGTGCTCTGCAATTTTTCATGTCAAATGCTATCCATAGCCTGTAACATATTGGGAAATCAGGACATAGAACGGGAGATAGCTAAACATTACCTTTCAACACTGTTGAGGTATGAAGATCCATCGTGGCCACCTACAGCATACAGGAGATCATCTAAAACACTAACGCCAACCCCACAGCGCCTTTTGCTCATAGATGCCACCATTCTCCACTCGTTGGTTTGAGGGTCGTAACGTTCTACACTAGAAATAGCATCTCCGCTACACCATCCTCCCACTGTAAAAAACAAAACAAAAAAACATGTTGAAGTGGTTCAGGGTGGCTTAGGGGTCATCACTGGTGCCTTACAGCACTGGGGTCCGTGGTTTGAATCTGACCAAGGGCAACAATTGCATGGAGTTTTTATGTTCTCCTCGTGTTTGGGTGGATTTCCTCCCATACTCCAAGGACATACTGATAGGGAACTCAGATTGTGAGCTCCACTGGGGACAACGAGTGATGATAATGTCTGTAAAATGCTGCTGAATATGTTGGTGCTACATAAGTGAGTAATAAAATAGTATAAAAAAAAAAAAAAAAAAAAAGTTAGCATTGAAGGGTCCCCCAATGTTTAATCGGTGGTGGTCCCTGGTTGACCCAGACATAGCAGCTCGACTGTACAAGCATCTGTACCTGGCACTGCAGCTACTCTCATTCAATCCCTTTCAAGTGAATAGGACGAGCTGAGGTACCAGGTACAGCCTCTTGTACAGGTGACACAGCACTCATAGGAGAGCTATACATGTATTTATAATCACAGTTTTTTGTTTTGTTTTTTCTTGTTTTCGCAGAGAACCCCTTTAAAGAAAACTGTACCTGCAAACAGAACCTCCCCACAGCGAATTGGCTTTCGAGGTCTTGTTCTTGGACCCTGCATTAGTGGACGTTCCTGTGGAAGCAGAAGGTAGTTCTTGGCTTCATCCACCAAGTCCCTACAAGGAAAGTTGAGATACTCATGTGAAATGATGATTTAAAAAAAAAATTATTCCTCCTTTTTTAGCACTGCCATGTTTTTATGCTTAGAGTGTTCCTAGCCCTTTGAACAAGTTTATTAAAAAAACTAATATTCTAAATGCGACTGAATTTATCTTTTTAATATAATTTATTTTTAAACAGGCGCCTGAAGTTCAGGTATCAGTAGCGTACTGGTACAGGTGTCCATATACACTATGGTACACCGCTAACATGTTAGCATCGTACGGATTCCATTGTGGGGCCGCAGTGAGTGCTGTACTGGCAGGGGCACACATCACTGCTCCTGCCCGTGCCAGGGCTGCCCAGGCCAGGGCTGCCCAGGCCAGCCTTCAGACATCAGATGTGCTATGCCAGGATTTAGTGGAGCAGCCACGAGCAGGAGCAGCGGTGTGCTATGCAAAGCTCCTGCCTGCACTCACTCCACCATCAGGGAAGGAGACCCTGTACCTTTCTGGTATGCAAGGCTTTAGCAGAGCGGGTGCGGACAGAAGCTTTGCTTAGCACATCGGATGTTCTATACCAGACTTTAGTAGAGCGGAGCTGGCACTGGCCCCTACCCGGAATCCATACACCACTGACATGTACGAACATTCATTGACAAAAAAAAAAAAAAGTAATGCACCAAGGAGTTGTTAGAATCAAACAAAACTGAGTGTGAATGTAAGGACGATATAGGAAAGTAATTTCAATATTAGAGCGAAAGAATACGTTTATTGGGGAAAACCGTATAATGGAAAGGAGGCTCTAGGAACCCGCTCTAGCCTGGATACAAGATGAAATATGGTTGGACATGGAAGCATACAGGTTCCATATGGTATCCTGCAAACCATTTGCCCACAGATGACCCAGCTGGTCCCATAAATGCTCTACTAGCAATAAATCTGGAGATCAGACGGCCAGGGAAGTGTTGTAATCTGGCGGAGACATTCCTGGGAAACCCTAGCTGTGTGTGGACAAGCATTATCCTACTGAAACATGCTAGTTGGAAGCCCTGCCATGAGAGGAACACATATGGCCGCCGGATGTCCTGCACATATCGCTGAGCTGTTAGTGTCCCTCGTATCACTACTAGGGGTGACCGGCTGTCCTATGTGGTGGCTCACCAGATCATCACACCAGCTGTCAGGGGCATTGTGCTGCAGAAGGTTTAAAAAAAAAAAAAAAAAAAAAAAAAGCGTCGATGGCTCAGTTCGGATAACTCCGGACCAGCACATACAGTGGGTTAGTCCCATATCAGGGACAGCCCCTTTAATTTTGTTTTGAAGGTAAGCGGAGAAGAAAACTCAGTAAAACACAAAGCAAATTATTTACATAGCTGCAGAATTTTTTTTTTGTCTACATTGCAACCATGAAACGTAGAAATTTAAGTTTTATCTACCTGTGGGAGCCAATAGGTATGGGATTAAAATGTAGAATATTTCCAGATACAGATTGTAACATACCTGCATTCTTCATCACTTTTAATCAATGGATCAGACCCCACCGTTCCGACTAGGAATTTTGGACTTAACAAGGGCAAACGGACATGTTGTAAAACCTAGAACGAGAAAGAAGGAAAGACACCTTTGACCTACAAATCACATGTGCGCTGTGAGCCCTTTTGTAATACTTTTCTATTGCTTTAACTAAAATAGAAAACAAAGCAGCAATTTCCAGATAATTTTAATTAAATGGGATGTTTGGGCTACAGGGATTGATGAACTATCCTTAGGATAAGGCCTCATGCACACGGCCGTTGTTTTAGTCCGCATCCGTGACACCGTTTTGGCGGCTCGGATGCAGACATATTCACTTCAATGGGGCCGCAAAAGATGCGGACAGCACTCAGTGTGCTGTCCGCATCCGTTGCTCCGTTCCGTAGCCCCGCAATTTTTTTGGGACAAGAATAGGACATGTTTGTTTTGCGGACAAGAATAGGCATTTCTACAATGGGCCGCCTGTTCAGTTTTCCACAAATTGCGGAAGGCACACAGACGGCTTCCGTTTTTTGCAGATCCGCAATTTGCGGGCAGCAGAAAAACGGAACGGTCATGTGCATGTAGCCCAAGTCAAATTTCAGGTATGTGGGGATCTGACACCTGGCACCTGCACCATTCAGCTGTTTCATGAAGCTGTTGAACACCAGCATGGCCACTACAAAGTCAACAGAGCCTTCTGCTTCAGGCTCAATCCACTGTTTGGGGGCAGGTGTCTGATGCCCCCCGATCTGGTATTGAGGACCTATCCTGAGGAATATATATCTTTAGCCATCTATATCCTGTAATACCCTCTTCTGCATTTGGTAGGTTAGCAAGAAGCAGAAGACGGATAGAAGTGCGCAAAACATGACTGTAATGCCCATTAAACTATGCTCTTCTAACACTAGTTTTAGTATACTTTAAATTGCTATTCTCAGGAGGAAATCAGACGACACAGGGGAACCGCCTGCAATTAAGAAGTGATCATTACTTACCTGACAGATCCCGCACCGCTGCTCCGGTTCTCCCAACCGGGATCTGTATACTCAGACGCAGCAGTGACGTGATCACCGCTATCCATCATGGACCTTTTTGGTGCGGCAACTGCCTGTTAAATGCCCTCAACTCTCTGCACTTCTAATTTACAGCTGTAGTGTCCGGTCGGGGGCCGTCATCACAGCGAAGGGGCCGGGGAAGTGTTCAGTGCAGAGAGCCGAGGACAGTGAACAGGAAGGGAACCCCTCCATGACATTTGCAATCGAGGAGCCGTAAGGATTAAAGATAGGACTTCTTGGTCATGATGATCTCCCCAGGTAAGTTTAGTACACTGCTCCTGTGGACACCAATATAGTGCTGTCAGCAGTACTGAGGGGTCGGAACGGCTGACAGATTCCCTATAATGTCAGCCTCAGGCATCACCATCTGTATTCACATATATTGCAGACGACCATCTCAGCATTTACATCTCGTAGCGTCCCATGACCAGTGTACATACCTGTGGTAGCTGCGGCCTCCGTTCCTGAATGCTGTATTTTACCCAGGCCATCACCGCGTTGAACACCTGCTCTTCACTGCGCACATTTAGCTCATCACTGGAAATAATGTCGATCAGCTGATTGGCTGGAAGAAGCATAAACTCCTCGCTCTCCATAACCTGTGTTAGAAAAGTAATCAGTGCAGACCGTGAACATAAGAAGCCCGACATCCAAGATCCTACCAAATCCTCTCCTTTAGGGTCCATTCACACGTCCGTTTTTTCTTTCCTGATCTGTTCCGTTTTTTCAGGAACAGATCAGGACCAGATCTGGACCCATTCATTTTCAATGGGTCCTGGAAAAAATCGGACAGCACAATGTGTGCTGTCCGTTTCCGTTGTTCCGTTCCGCATGTCCGTTTAAATATAAAACATGTCCTATTCTTGTCCTGAAAAATCGGATCCTGGTACAATACAAAGTCAATGGATCCGCAAAAAACGGATGACATTCGGATGTCATTCCGTATGTCATCCGTTTTTTGCGGATTCCGTTCCTGGAAACACATAACAATTATTTTTATTTTTTTTCTATTTTTTTTCAAAGAAATCCAAACAACTTTATTTGATTATTGAAATGTATACATGTTCCCGTTTTTTGCGGATCCGCAAAAAACGCATGACATACAGAAACATTTTCAGGAACAACGGATCCGCAAAAAACGGACCGTTTTTCAGGATGAAAAAAAACAGGACGTGTGAATGGACCCTTAGGCCTCACACACTTGACTATGTTCGGTCCCCATCAAGATCCGAACCCATTCAATTCACATCGTGTACTTTCTGCATCCGCATTTCCGTTCTGCGGTCCCGCAAAAAAAGATAAAAACATGTTCTATTGTCCGTTTTGTGGACAAGAATAGGAGATCGCAACAGGAGTTAACAAAATGGTGGCATTCACACGGCTGGTATCCATGTTTTGCGGACCCGCGGCTTGTAGCCCGTAAAACACTTACAGTTGTGTGCACGAGGCACTAATCCCAAATTACACTTAAAAATGAGAAATATGTAAAGCCATCTTCCTGTGTGTCCCTATAGGACTGCTAGAGATACAGTACAGTGCTCGTCTATTTCCAGCAGTCACATAGAGAACAGATGGAGCGGTACAGCGCATGCTCGACCAGACGCTCTATTCATTTCGGGGTTTCTGTCCACGTTCAAGTTCTTTAAAAATGTGAAAAAGATAAATACCAGATCCGTTTTTCCGGATGACAACCGGAGAGATGGATCCAGTATTGCAATACATTTGTGAGACGGATCCGCATCCGGATCTGTTTACAAAATGGTATCCGTTTGCATACAGATTACGGTGACGGAACTGCCTTCCGGAATCCAACGACCCTGGTGTCAAAGTACCCCAAGTATATTGTACAGATATTGCCCCACTTTAGACAGACCTTCCTATAATTCCATGATGGAAGTGTATGCCGGGAATACACGCTCCCATTCTGACACATGATGCTAGCATGTGATCCAATGTACGTGAAGATCCCAGCTGTAATGCCTTTTGCTGTAGGTGGCACAGTTCATGTGCTACGTACCACTGTCGTCCACCAATATAATGGCAGCAAACATTCACAAATTCCACTTAAGGGGTTGTCCTACGAAAATATTTTACAGTTTTCAATCCAGCACCTGGATCCGAATTCTTTTGTAATTGCATGTAATTAAAAATGTATCATAGCCACGGAGTTATTCAATAAAATGTATCTGTATAGCGCCACCTGCTGTTTGTTTTCTTTCTTATTTCTTTGTCCTGTTCACTGACATGCTCAGTTTCATCCTTCAACTGCCTCCTGAGCTGTGATAGGGAAAGCATGGACACGCCCCCTGAGCTGTGATAGGGAGAACATAGACACGCCCCCTGAGCTACAGCAGAAAAGACACTCCCCTTGAGCTGTCAGCTAATGCCTTTAAATAAGTGGCTCAAAGAGTGCAAATGATTCAAGTTTTTATTAATTAAATTCATTACATTGAACCAAATGCACAATTTTGCATGTAGAGAAGTCTCTGCTCTTTACAACCCCCAGCAGCTGCTTTGATTCTATGTTATCCCTCCAACCAGCACTAAAATAAGGCTGTGTCCTTGTCCGAACCCTCGCCCTGGTCACAGCTGCTGGGTTTCTCCACAGGAGTCCTATAGGGAGCATCCAGCAGGGGACCTGAAACAGATGCTATAGCGCCGTTCTAAACATGCCCTTGTTAAATCATTCATTATCAGGGAGAAAAAATAAAACACAAGGCGCAGAGCTCACCATCTAGAGGATACAACTCAAGTCACAGTATTGTCAATGTTAGTGTGCCCATTCAGTCTTGATTGACATCCTGCTGGGCATGGGGAGTCAATGCTAGCTCTGACGAGCAGAACGTCTGACTTATCTGGCACAATAAACTAAGAATCAGACCATTGGACTCTATGGATAGTGTGCTTAGAATGTTGCCTTAAGGTACTTTCACACTTGCGGAAGAGGATTCCGGCAGGCAGTTCAGTCGCCGGAACTGCCTGCTGGATCTAGCAATCCAGACTCGAACTGAGGGTATTTGTCAGACAGATTTAATAGTACAGGTGTTTTCGCACACGGTGATGCCCAGGATGTATGTTGTTGTTTTTTAATATTGTTTATGTATTTTTATTTCCATTTTGGGGAATTTGAATTTTAATATTTTTTTTATTAGAATTTTTGTTTTATTTTGTACACTTTTTATTTTTATTTTTTATTTTTTTTATAGTTCCCATAGGGAACTATAACAAGGAATCATCACATTACTTCTCTCATACATTCCGATGCATTGGACAAACTGCCGCACACTGCATCTGGCTGCCCTGATTCTTGCAGGGGGAGCGGGAAGCACGTACATCTGAGTTTTTGCTTGTACAGATGCCATGATCATGTTTGACCACAGCATCTGAAGGGTTAAAAGTCTGCGATCAGCATTACAGCAGTCACCCAGCGACTATGGTGCCTGCCCCGCTCAAGAGCAGGCGCCATCTTTAACGTCCTGGCCCCCTTCCTGGTCAGGTAGAGGTTAAGCCACAATCTTATCAGTAACATAATTGAGCTCTAATGAGTGTTTATAAGGCCACAGATAAGAAGCAGTCAGCTGAGCTGCCTGACAGAACAGAGTGAAAATTGACAGCATGCTACTAGAGAATCTAGAGGCTGAACAGAGAAAAGGGTACCACATTTTTAATAAAGACCAATTGAAAACATAATTTGTGGCTCAAAATGAGTACAATGCAATAGCAAAAATTTAATAGGATAGGTCATTAAATATCACATTTGTGGGGGTCCGAGTCCAGGCACACCCTCTGATCAACTGTTTTAGGAAGTAGCTGCGCTCACCAAATCTCTAAAAGTGTTGGACCACTTTTGCTGTATTTATACAGATATAGGCAATTGGTCTATATTTAACACTTTCAGTAATTTTTGTCATTAAAGGTTAGTTTTTAGCCTAGCTGCAGAGCTTCTTACTTTCACTCTGAGCCATCATCTGAGGGCTATGCATAGCCCTAAGGCTACTTTCACACTAGCGTTTCTTGCAAATCCGTCATGGATCTGCAAAAACGCTTCCGTTACAATAATACAACCGCATGCATCCGTCATGAACGGATCCAGTTGTATTAGGTCTTCTATAGCCATGACAGATCCGTCTTGAACACCATTGAAAGTAAATGGGGGGCGGATCAGTTTTCTATTGTGCCCGAGAAAACTGATCCATCCCCATTGACTTACACTGTGTGCCAGGACGGATCCGTTTGGCTCAGTTTCGTCAGGTGGACAGCAAAAAGCTGCAAGCAGCGTTTCGGTGTCCGCCTCTGGAGGGGAATGGAGAATGATCAGAGGCAAACTGATGCATTCTGAATGGAAAAGGATCCGCTCAGAATGCATTAGGGCAAAACTGATCTGTTTTGGACCTCTTGTGAGAGCCCATGACGGATCTCACAAAAGGAAAGCCAAAACGCCAGTGTTAAAATAGCCCCTGTGAACTAACAGCTTGTAAACACTTAAGCCATAGCCTTATCAGTAAGATAAAGGATTGAGCTATAATGACTGTTTATGAACTGTCAGGAAATCTGAGATAAGCCTCACATGAGCCCTCAGCTGAGAGAAAGGGGTTGACATTTTTTAATACAATTATTTCTAGCCCCCCACAATCAGATACTGATGACTTATCAACAAGCCAAGTCTTGGACAACTTCTTAAAACACAATGACCTGAAGATGGGCTTATTAGAAAAAAAAAAATATATATATAATTTCTGCTACTTTCTTCAAAGCTCAAGTGTATAGAACGGTAACCTGAAACCCGCAATATCCGCCCAGGTGGCTGTCGTATACCCTTCTATGTAAACAGGATTGCGCACTCGCAGTAAAAAGGAATGACGGATCTGTGAGGGGCTCAGCTGTCTCTGCAACTCAACACGCTGCTCACTGTAACCCCTGTCATCTCGTCATGAATATGCTGCCTATAAGTACACTTGTAAAAATGCCTACGCCTGCTCCGGGAGGAGGGTCTCGCTTTAAGACATACTTAAGATCTGCAAGAGTAACTATTCCCCAAAACAATAATATTCTTATAAGCCGACATGATCTGTACTGTGAAGGTCGTGGATTATCAGAAGGGCTGAACAATCGCTCCATTGATGCTGCAATGCCTCCCTGACGCAAGTCTATATACTGCAGGGGCTGCTAGGAATGCATGTCCATACGCCTGCCCCGCATGATCCAGCAGTAGAGTAGAGGCGGCCTTCATATTATCAATGGACTAAACAGGAGGAAGAGAAAAGTCAGCAGGTCTCTGCGGCCTATATGTGCAGAGCAAGGACAGAATAGAAGTCCTGGAAAAGGTGACTTGCATTCTACTGAGGGGTCCTGCCGGAGATTATCGTATTACTCCCCTAGCATGCACACGGCCGTTGTTTGGGTCCGCATCTTAAGCCGCCGTTTTTGCGGCTCGGATGCGGACCAATTCACTTCAATGGGGCCTGTAAAGATGCGGACAGCACTCCGTGTCCGCATCCTTGCTCCGTTGCACCACAAAAAATAAATAAAAAATAGAACATGTCATATTCTTGTCCGTTTTACAAACAAAAATAGGCATTTCTACAATGGGCCGCCAGTTCCGCAAATTGCGGAAGGCACATGTTTTTTGCGGATCCGCGGTTTGCGGACAGCAAAAAACGGAACGGTCGTGTGCATGAGGCCTTATTATAAGAAACTCTCAAGTTACAAAATTATACCAAGGAATTGCTATATCCAGTGCATTCAGAAAGTCTTCAGACCCTTTCACTTCTTTCACATTTTGTTATGCAGTGGCCTTGTGCTAAAATAAATTAAATAATTATGGAGGCCACTGTGCTCTTTGGGACTTTTAGAGCAAAATAAATGTTTTTGCATCTTCTCCAGATCTGTGCCTCCACACAATCCTGTCTCTGATCTCTACAGGCAGTTCTTTCCTTCTCATGGCTTGGTTTTTGCTCTGATATGCAGTGTCAGCTGTGAGGTCTTATATAGACAGGGCTGTGTCATAACAAATCATGTCCAAGCAACTGAATTTACCCCAGGTGGATTCCAATGTAGATGTAGAAAGATCTCAAAGAGGATCATGCGAAATGGAAGGCTCCCACAGCTAAATTTCAAGTTCCATAGCAAAGGGTCTGAATACGCAAGTCTGTGCAACATTTTGGTTTTTCCTTTTTCAATAAAATGGGGGTGGGATTTATAAAACAAAGGGCGGTCCTGTCGCAGAATCGGTCGCAAAGGGGATTAGAGGCCGAATCTGGGATTTTCCCCTGCTTACGCCACTTTTCCGAGGTGATGGAAAAAGGGGGAGTGGCATGGGCATTGAAGAGGGCGGGCCAGCCGTCCCCTTCATTTACCATTTTCTACGCCAGTTTATGGCATGGAAAATGGTCTTAAACTATGCCAGCAAGGGAACTGCCGTAGTTTAACCCATGTCATAAGGCCGGGCACACCTCACGCCAAAGTTATGTAGAGGCAGTGCGTCATGCATCCGCACCCAGCACCGGCCTTAATAAATGACCCCAAAAATGTTTTGAAAACGGCACAGGATGTTGAGAAAAATAAAAATAAAAAAATAAAAATAGAAGAATTGATATCTCCCCGATCCTTCCACGAGGCCCTACAAAATCTTACTTGCTCCTGGTGCAGTCTTAGGGCTCGTTCACACAACAGTGTGAAGCCCGTGCTGTGGACCGCAAATTGTGGTCCGCAATGCACGGGCAACGTCCGCGGGGCAGCCGCATGGGGATCGTGGACCCAGTCACTTGAATGGGTCCGCAATCCCTCCGTTCCGCAAAAAGATAGAACATGCTCTATCTTTTTGCGGTGCAGAGGCACGGAATGGAACCCCAGGAAGCACTCCGTAGTGCTTCCGTAGTATTCAGTTCTTCCGTTCCGCATCTCCGGATTTGCGGACCCATTGAAGTGAATGGGTCCGCATCCGTGATGCAGAATACACACGGAACGGTGCCCATCTATTGCGGATCTGCAAATGCGGTCCGCAATACGGCAACGGGCAGCACACATTCGTGTGAACGAGCCCCTAACATGCAGAGAATGCCAGGTAAGGCCTGATCAGCCAATCACTGGCCAAAGCTGGTCACCACTGTGGCCAGTGATTGGCTGAGTGGTCATCTGCCGTTTCCTGCCTGACAAGCCCAATCCGGGAACTGGAGACCTGTGTGAATAGGAGGCAGGGGGATCGGTCAGGAGAGCATAGATTTTACTATGCTGAGCCATTTGCAAAAAATATTCCCCCGCTAGACTATTCCTTTAAAAAATAGTTTATGGATCTGCATAACCCTGTTCATCCATTTTAAAATGACAGAAAAAAACAAAACAAAAAAAGAAGTATAAGGGAACCTGAACATAT
Organism: Bufo gargarizans; assembly: GCF_014858855.1. NCBI lineage: Eukaryota > Metazoa > Chordata > Amphibia > Anura > Bufonidae > Bufo > Bufo gargarizans. Next base: position 152,995,952 of record NC_058086.1, on the reverse strand, counting down.
TTTCCAGGAATGCAGGCAAGTAGGGAAATGACCTAAACAAGTACTGTGTGGGGGTTCAATGGCATGGGGCATTGCAATAAACCGGCATGAGGATGGACATGTGCATGAGCCCCATGGAATGCATAACTAAAGAACAACATACCCTCATGTGCTACGAGGAACAGTCAACAACCAGAGACTACCAGAACTGCATGGGAAGTTCTAATACGTGCAACATAGAAAGAGATGCACCCCTCGGGACAGCTAGAGGCCACCATACTGTCTGCATTCTGGGTACAATGGAATGAGTAAAATCTAGAAGAAAAGCACCAAATTAAGACGCTCAATAAAGGGAAACCATAAAAAAAAAAAATGACAAAAAGAAGTCTAAAAATCGCCTTCTTCAATTAGGAATAGCTCCAGACTGCTCTCCTAAGAAAAAAAAAAAAAAAAACCACAAGAACACCCCAATATATTTACCAGGAGCCATAGGGTTCCCATAACTGCTTGCACCTTCTCAGGCCGCAGTCAGTCCAGAAATGGCATGTGAATTGGATCACGCCTATCACAATCCTGGTTTGCTCTCTAAATAGATTTGCTCGAGAGGAAAGCATACGGGCACACGCGCTTCCTCGCAGAGCCCTGAAACTGAATCTCATGGACTGTCACGGGCATGTGCATCCACCATAGACACTGACCGAAAACCCACCTGGGACCCTGGCAATATTACACCAATTGAAAGACAGGACCCCCTGGGACGTGGTGACTAATTACCTCCAGGGTGATAGCCTCTGCTTGCTGGTCTGTAAAGCTTTTGCTCGTCTGCAATGGACAAGGTCTACAACAAACTAAAAACTATAAACGTCCATTTATTTTTAGATAAAACAAAGGCTCCATAAACTACAGCATCGATTAAGACTTTGACGTTCAATATAAAAGCAATTAGAGCGGAAAATAAAATAATGGACAAATTGAAAAGCCATCAATCATGCTATAAAAAAGTATGGCCACAGCAGCTCATTAGTTGCCATACGTTAAAGGGGTTGTCAGGCCTTCTGACAACCTTGGGGTCCTTGTCTACGCCCCTGAACATAAAAATTAAAAATAAAAATCAACTCACCCATCCGCAATCCTACTGGTGCTCTGTTCCTGGCCACTTTTGGTCCCTGCAGCCAATCACTGACCTCAGCAGTCACAGCAGCTTGAACCCTACGCCACAGAAGCGATGCATGTTCAAGCGCTGAGGCTGCAGCGGTCACAGGAAAAAGCCGCTTCCTGGACCTGCAGGGAGCGGAAGCGGCTGAGAACTGAGCAGGGGCAGGATCGCCAACAGGTGACATTTATTTATGTTCCTGGGGATAGAGGAGGACCCTAGAGGTGTTGGCTCAAAGCTGGACAACCCATTTAAAGGGGATGCCTCATCTCAGACAATGGGGGCATATTGCTAGGATATGCCCCCATTGTCTGATACGTGCAGGTCCCAGAGGTGGGAGTCGCACCTATCTCGGAAACAGAGCCTTGAAAGTCACTGAGGGCGCACCGCGCTTGCGCGGCCACCCTTCATTTATTTCTATGGGGCCGCCGAAAATAGCCATGCCCTCCATGACTTTCAAAGCTATCGGACAATGGGGGCATATCCTGGCAATATGCTCCCATTGTCTGAGGTGACACAACCCCTTTAACTTGTGCATGTGGTATGCTTGTACGTACTGAGAATCCAAGCTAAAGACCTGACCGAGAAGTCAATTATCGGGAAAGAACGGTCCATTGCCGATAACTGCCTGCTCATCAGTATGATTATTGATAATTAGCAACAAGCATTTTCATGAACACCCATTCCTGATAATCGGCCTGTGTAAAGGGGCCTTTAGCTGGGAGCCAATATTTTCAATATAACGGACAAGGGCAACTGGGAGCTCTCCATTTTGAGTAGCAAGTATCAGCCGTTATTGGTAATGGGGGCCCTCAATCCTATTGGTGTCTGGACAGTTTATAGTTTAATGGGGTTGTTTATCTTTTGGGAGGCTGTTAGCAGACCCCCTTTGTGGCCGGGCCTGTGGAGGGAGGCATACTTATCCGCTCCCTGCTGCTGGCTCCAATCTCTCCCACAGCCGCTGCAGCACTCTGGTTTTCTGCGGTCAACATCTGGTTTGATGACGTTGCAGCCAATGACTGGCCGCAGCAGTGACCTGCCCCATTTACATCACATGACCAACTGACATGCTGCAAAGGTCGCAAAGTCACTACTGCAGCCAGTCCTTGGCTGAAGAGGTGTCAAACAGGATGCTGACAGTGGGGGACATGAGGGCTGCAGTGGTGGCGAGCCAGGAGCCAGCAGAGGTGAGCAGATAAGTATGTCCCCCTCCGCAGGTCCAGCCACAAGGGGGGTTCTGCCGAAAGAGCCCCAGAAAATGAACTTTTCTGCAACTGAAATTCAACTATTAATCTGAATGGATTTGTTGTGGCTGGAAGGACATGAAATTCCCCAAACTCCATCCAGATGAATGGGACAGTCA